>NC_045447.1:81465479-81488052 GCF_002776525.5 Piliocolobus tephrosceles | reverse complement strand
ACCACAGATTCTTCCTTCCTCCAAATGCTAGTCTGAAGGGATGGTTTGCTTGATCATGGGATAATCACGCTATTTTGTTTGGTTTATAAAGCATGTTCACAGACATTCTGGTGTTTGATTTGATGCCAGCCATCTTCTCACCTCCCTCCTCAAAAAGATTGAAAAAGGCAGAGCTGATGTTAACAAAGGACCCGTTCAAGTGAGGAATAGGTTGTTTTGCCTCTTGGAATGTGACGCTCTGGCTGTTACATAGTAAACATGTATTCCTGGTTCTCTCAAAAAGGCAACATGTACGTGTGACCTGGAGTAAACAGACCTTGCGCTAAATCCTGATATGATTCTGGTGCGTCCAAAAGCAAGAATCTTCTCACATTAAGACGTGGAGATTTAGATAGCTGACAGAGGAATTAAGGAAACTAATATTTATTGAGTAAACATTACTCCAGTAATCTTCACAACTATCTGTTACTACCCCGTTTTCACAGGTGGGGAACCTAGGGCACAGGATGCTTAAACAATTTCGCGGGTACAAGAGGAGTTTTCTTAAAAGTCTAGGTCATGTTCATTTTACTGGAGAAGAGAGGAGAGCGAAGAGTCCGACGGTCTGTGGGTTTACTGCAGGATCTTGTTACTAAAGGGAATTAAAAGCCACCCAATGATTAGGTGTTAAGACTTCATATATTTGGTTAAAACATGGTTTTAGAGTGACTTTGGCTGTTTAGATTGCGTATATCACCAAACGCGGCACCCCTGGATGGGACTAGGCAACTGAGTCAGTAAAAGTGAGTCAGCCCCTCGTGTGCACGCTTGCTCACCTCTGAGAAGGTTTAGGAAGAGATGTCAGTGGGAGGAAAGTTGCCACAACTGACTGAGTTTGGGGGCAAGGGAGCAGTCTGGAGCATCACCATTGCTGACAGGCAAGAAGGGTTGTTTGGAAGGCGAGGAGTGAGGGGAGAGGAGGTACTTCAAAGGGTGCTGGGCACCTATCAGGGTAGGGCTGCTGCCATGGACATGTTGATTATTCATGGCTTTGAGACGCGAGTTGCTTGTGGTGACCTCCTCTATGAAACAAGCAGGGAATGTGGGGACCCATCCATCAGCTGCCATGCTGTGGTCCAGGGGTGGGCTGGGGTGGGGTGGAGGTGGCACTGGGGACCCACCAGCTGCCGTGCTGTGGTCCAGGAGGGCCTGGGTGGGGTGGAGGTGGCATTGGAGAAGGAACGCCTGGCCCTGAGCTGATTTTGCTTGAGTCCCTGGTGGGGTATAAGGCTGAATGTGCCCCTTCTTTCTCCTCCCTTTTTGCATACCATGTTAATATAAACAAAAAAGGCTTCTTCCCTTTGCTTATCAGTTGAACTCTGTAAGTGGGGAAGGGAGTAAGTTTGATGGGTACGTTATCACTTAGTTTCACAAGCAGCAGGGAAACTAATCTGCAGCTACAGTAGGACCAGACTGTGAGCCCAGGTTCTCAGACTCCCAGGCCAGTGCTCCCCCAACCTCTGACATGCTGCAGAAGGATGCTTGCTTGGCTTCTGTTCGTTTTGAGAGTTAAAAAATTGTTCTATTATTATTTTGTGAATTGTGTGTACCTTATGTTTCACATGAAATTTAGAGGGAAAGAGGTAATGTTGCATAAATATGTACTTTCTATTAAGTTCACCTAGTTTTTAAAGTATGCTATTTCCCAGTGCTTGCAAAGGTTGTGATAGTTGTATCAAAGAGGAAGCACTGATAAGTTACCTGATTCCATCTATAAGATCTTTCATTCACAGTGATTGGCCAGTTCTCTCTACAGTATGCAAAGTGCAGAGCTAGCCCCCTTCAAAACCGATATTCGATTTTAAAGCTGATAACTAAGATATGGTGTTACGGAAAACACAATCCTATGCTTCACTCTCTCATCACTACTCTTTAATTGCAGTTGGGGGAAAAACACATTTGTTTCAAAGATCATTACTTTTTTTAGCAAATTTATGGTAAATGGAGGAGATTACCAAAGGGCTATTTTTTTCTCAGCTTGTGGTTTCTAATTACATCAGTTACAGCTCAGCCTTCTTCTTAACTAGAGTGCAGGCATGAACTGGAAAAGAATCAGCTAATCCATGATAGATCAGGTGGAATAAAGATCTCCATTCATATCTTTACCTTTTATCCCTTGTTCTGAGTGCCAAGAATTAATGCTATTTGAAAGTACAAACTGAACCTGCCAAGCTTCGGACAGCTAAGATAATCCTAATTATTTTAAATGTTAGTGAGAAGGGCAGCAGTTCCACTCTGGAAAAGAGTTCTGTTGTGAAACATTAAATATATGCTAAGTGGTACTGATTGCACATGATTTTATTTCCAAACACTATGATTGTCATGAAGTGGAAGAATTTGTTGTTTAAGAAATTTTCATCAGCTTTTCATCAGATTCTTTCTTATGCCTACAAACTCTAGGAAACTGAAGAGGCCAGCAATTTTGTCTGCCTTGGCAATCAGCATCTAGATGAAGAGTTGCTAACAACTGAAAAACGCCACTTGTATTTTATTTTAAAATGGTTTCTTAGGAGTTTAATAGTATTTAACATATAGAGGAAGGAAAAATGTTTTTAAAACGTGAATATCCTGTTTTCTCACATCACTGGAAGAGAATTACTCGTTCCAGTCCATTGAGTTCCAACAGATCGTTCAAGTTAAAAGTCAGGGGTCTTTGCAATGTCAAAAGATTTAGCGCTTAGTGTTCTTTTTTTTAAAGAAGGTTTTCTTTTTTGACAGTATAAATATTTTTCAAAAAGAATACTCGTGGTCAGATGGCATCAAAATCATCTTGAAGTGTTTTTTCCCCTCATTGGTAAGAATGATCCTGTGTAAGGTTTTCTGTTTATTTTTAAATCATAATAAAAGAACATCCCAGTAGCTTCTGTAGACAAATAGGCTTCTTGAGAGAAAACAGATATTAGATTTGCTGGTTCAGACAAGGGTCAGCCTTGGAGGTTTACCCATCTTTCATTACACGAAAAAACATCAGATTGGCAAGTTTTCCTTTTTTTCTTTTCCTTACTTTTCAGTCTCTGCTGTGGTGTGCAGAAGTAATTTCTTCCATTTCTGTAAATGCTGGGAGGCTATCAATGATTATAGGGTAGTATAATCCTTAATTGTTTATTGCCTGTGAATGCTTCCTGCCCCCAACCCCAGTGCAGCTGGCCCCACCTCCCTTCCCCAAGCCTAAGAGCAGTGCTAGTCACTAACATCTTCACTGATGGTGTGTTGAGCATCTCAGGGTCCATTATTCTTTCTTTCTTTGGGGTTATTCCCCAGAGTGGAATTACCAGGTCAGAGGGGCTGAACAGCTTTATGGTTCTTATTACATGTCACCAGATTGCTGTCCAGAAAGATTGAACCAATTTCTAGCGCTACCAATACTATCTGTTCTCCCACAGTGCCACTGTGACGCTAGGAGTTAGCATTTTTACAAAATGACCTAAGACAAGATTTTTGAGTTGAAATTAGCCTTGTGTAGGGCCCCTTAGAATCAAAGAGCGAAAAGCATCATTTTGATTTTTGAATTTTTAATTGGTATAAAATAATGTACAACAGTCAACTATTATCCTTCTCCTTCCAAAGGTTTAAGGAAACTGCATTAAAATGGAGAAGGTACCTTTGAGGGACGATCTTTAAGGATGGTAGTAAAAGTGATTTTGGACATTAGTCACTAAGGAAAAACACACTTAAATCTTTGCGTATACTTAGAACTCTATGAGGTGCTCTACAAAAATGAGGTAAACATACTGTCTCTAACTTCGACAGCCTATTTTTTCGAAACAATGCTAAGCCTTGAACAAACATAAAAATAACATGGGTTTAAATTTTGAGTGGAGAAACACTGTAAAAATACAGCTGTTTTTCAAAACAGGGTGTTTTACATTTTCTATAGAGTGCAGTCATGCTTTAAAACTATGCTTGGAGGCCCCCTAGTCCATGCAGGTAACATTCTGCATGCTTTGTGGCCCCACTCGCTAGAATATTTTCTAAGAAAATATTCATAAGGCAGGTTAGAGCAAAAGGGGGATATTGTTAAATTCCTTTCTTTTGCAAAATTTCCACTCCTCTCCTTTTTAGTCCCAAGTTGGCTAAATGTGGAGAGAGCATCTCCCAGTCAGCTGCTAACTGGAAACAGGCCCAGGGCTCTGAACATGTTGGGAGAACACATACCTATTCGTTTACAGCCTGTGCATCAGCTTGGCAAAGGTCCGTTGCTTTGCCTCCTTAAACTCACACAGGGATTGGGAAGGTTCAGCGGCCAGTTCCGAAATGTGTGCCCAGGAGAAGGTTGGTGCAGGGGCCAGAGCATGCCAGAGTCACACTAACTGGTACAGTGCTGCCCTTGACAGCTTGCACAGGATCCCTGTGTTAAACAGGGAGGGTAATTCTCAGTGAATGGTTTGAGGGTGAAATACCTCACTAAAGTATGTGTGTGGCATACAGGTAGTAGTCAGCAATGTTTACTGTTACTCCCCATAGCTTCTATACAGAGAAACTTCTGTCACTCGTTGGGGGTGGGGATGGGGACATTAACTCACGGACTCTCCAGGAAGCTCTTAGTCGGCTCTCCAGATCTGTATGGTAACAAGATCTCAAAGCAGTCTACTGCCTTTGGAAAACATTTCTCTCTCTATATATGTATGACAGCCAGGTGCATGTATACAATTAATAAATCACCTTGGATTTGCAGGGAATTTAAATGCATATGACAATACAAACTTAGTAAGATACTTTTATGAAGTTTAATAAGATGAAGGCTTCAGATTTCCTAGGTTCCTAGTTTTGGTTGCTATAGTATATTTACATATGTATATGCATGCTTTTTTGTTCTAAAATACTACTTAATGATCCCTTTAAATTAAAAAAAATTATTTTCCTATCTTTTAAAGCTTAGAAACTCACCCTTTGCTTTTTATTTAAATTATTAAAGACTAAACAAATCTATCAATATAAAAAGTAACTGCTTGTCAGGAAAATTGCCTAAATTGTTTTTCAAATTTATTCACTTACTGAATTTTCAGATCATCTCTTTCCTTATTGGATATTGAGGTACAAAACTATCCATTTGTCTATCTGTCTACCCATATGTCACACTGGAAGAAGGGGGCTTTCTGAAATAATTTGGTCCAGTGGAGTGGTTAAGGGTCTGCTTCTTAAATCCCAGCTCTGTTCTTTCATTTCTGTGTGGTTCCACTAGCTGCAGCAAACCTTTTCCAAACCCATAACAAGCGTAAATAGTGTTCAGTTGTAAAAAGGTCTCTTTTCAGCATGGTAATATACCTTATTAAATTCCAAACATAATAAGTATTGATGGCAAACACATCAGGACCCAGTACAGCTTCTACTATGATTTAGTTCTCTACAAATGACTTCAGCACTCAGCTCCCAATGTATTTTGCTAATTACATCATAGATTTCCCTATTGATGAACACAAGCTGAATTAACACAGGAGCACTAATGTACCCTTTCACCATTATTGTTGTACAAGAAGCCGTGGCAGATGCTGGCAGTTAGTTACACAAACATTAGTATTAACGATTGGCCATTTGGAATTGGTGACAAACTACTGCCCGGCAGAATCCTGAGGCTGAAACCAATCAGGAAGTTAATGAGGAGAGAAATTACCACTGCAGCTTCCCCTTAATTACATTCACACTAGGCAGGAAGGGAGTTCTGGGGGTGGATCTAAACTCAGCTAAGGTTAAGAAGGTCAGAGACCCTTTTGCTTAAGTTTTTTATCTACTGTGGCTGCTAAGGTTGCAAAAGTTGCTTAACACATTATTACTTTTGCATCCTTCATATTTGCATCTACTGGGTTTTCCAGTAGAGTTTTATGTTCATAGATTTGCTTTCACAATTTGTATCTATTTTAGTGTGATGTAATTTATTTACTTTTTTGTGTTTCTAAAAATTTTCTCTCCCATTTACTGTCTTTTACTTTTTAAAAGTTATGTATGCTGACATCCCCTTCCCCCGTCTTTGTCCTGTTAACGCCATGAGAAATAATAGGAAAGTTAATATCCTATCAACTTCACCTGCTGTATCTTGGAAAAGTAGGGTGGGTTACCTCTCATGATGGAAATGCATGGGTGGAGTCTTGCTTGGGGTAATTTGTCAGATCACTTGACAAGTTTCATCAGCATCCTTTGCATAAAGGGGAGGAGTCCGGTGAAGGGTGGAAATAGTTTCCCAAAGAGGATGCAGCCGACTTGTTTTGTTTTGTTTTTTAATGAACGTTAAACTGGAACTCTGCTATCTAGCTTACTCCTTTCGTTAAATAGGTATACTGTGTAGAATGCTATTTTTTTATTCTAAAGAAATGCTAGGGGTTTTAATGAGTGTCTATAAAAACACTTTCAACTCAGAATAGAAATGGAGAGCGCCACTTTCTTTGTTGTAACCTAATTGAATACTGAATGTATAAAGACCAGCCACTTTTAACGTACTCTTCTCCCTTTCTCTCTCCCCTCACTTCCCAGTATTCTCGCCGCCCAGCAGTCAAGATTCTGGCTTGGTTTCCCTCTCGAGCAGCTCTCCTATCAGTAACGAGAGCACAAAGGCAGTGCTCGAATGTGAGCGTGCGTCGGAGCCCAGCAGCTTCACAGTCACTCCCGTCATCGAGGAGGACGAGTGAGCAGTGCCTGCTGCTGATGGCGGTTCACTTGGAATAACACGCTTATTCCACTTTCCATGGGGTTTGTTAATATTTTGCATTGACTCATACTATCTTAACTGTTGAGAACATGTTTGGTTTATATTCCTTAGAGTTTAGTCCAGAGGCTGTAACACATTTGTAATACTTTAGGGTCTGTCACTACCATCTGCACGATTTAAGTGTTTTGCTCACGGAGTTTAAAATAATAGTGTTCATTTTTTAAATGACACTGGTTTCATGTAGTTTTCAAGAAATAAGATAATTCATTCAAGTGAAGCCATTTGTGTGCCTCTATTTGAGTCATAATTAGATGTTACTTTTAGTTTTAAAATGAAATCTTAGGGGCCTGAGGGGTTTTTTTTTTTTAAGTATTTTTTTAAAACTTGCAGAGATATAAATTTAGCCAAGTTACCTGATGGGTGAGAAAAAAAAAGCAGGCAAATTAGTGATTTTTTAGAAGTCTGCTAAATGGATATATTGTGTGTGTTGCTGTTGGAAATAGCCCCACCCCATCCTCCCAATCCAAAACGTAACTGAAATATAATCAGAAACATTGAAGTCTGTAAAAAAAAAAATTGCTGCGTTTTTGGTAAAGGGTGTAATTTGAAAACAGTGCAATTTAAAGTGACCTTAGTGATGCAGAGTTCCTGAGTGCTGGTGTAGAATGAGTTCATCATACATTCTTTCCACTACTGGGGAAAAAAATGGATGCAATTTAGACTGTTGTAACCTTAGGTTGTAATCTGATTTGGAAATAAGTACATCTTTAAAAGTTACTACAGATTTGAGTTCATTATTTTGTTAAAAATTGCTATAGAGTACTTTGTTATGTAACAGAAGCCATCCTGAAATGAAAGTAGTCTAAAAAAAATTCATTGTTCTGCTTAGTTGCAGCTGTACCTGAAATAAAAATGTTATTGATGACTGAATTTTCTTGTGTGTATATTTGGTGAGCGGTATTAAACAGGAAAAAAGAAATTACTTGTATTTTCTTCGCTCTGTGCTTTGAAAACATCTATTTGATTTCACCCCCATCTGTTGTAATCAATAACCTGACCATCTTGTTTTTTATTAAATGCACTTACTCTTAATTTCATCCACCAGTGGTTTTAGAGAGAATAATGTGGAGTTACCTATATAGGTTTGACATTATAAATCACTTCTTGGGGCTGAATCGTATAGCGGTATCGATTGATCCTGATATATCACAGAAATTTACTGTCACTTCTGTTTTCAATTAAAGATACAATCAGTCAGATAATGACTTAATTGGATTTTACAGAAGATTGAGTTTTATTGCCCAGTGCTTTACGAGTTTAGTTAAGGAAGATCATTTTATCACACTTGTCAGGCTGCTGCTACTGCAGCCGTGTGCCCTTTGGCGGGCGGCTGTAGCTGTAGCTATTGGGACGGCCACGGCGGAGGCTGCGGGCGCGCGGGGAAAGGAACCGGGCCGCGGAGTCGTCACCTCCAAGGTGTTCTTAGTGGCCTCCTGGAAGATGAGGATCCCGCGCTCAGCTCGCCCGCGTCTTCGCGGGCCCCTGCCCACTGCCCCCTCTATTTCTTTAGGTCTGGCTTTTGAGGATCCCCGGAGTCTTGCAGCTCCTGCCATTCCGCAGATAAACCAACACACTAATTGTGACCCGCGGGGTGGCTGGAGAAGCTCCGCCCGCCTCAGTGGGAAAGTGTCCCCTCTCAGCACTGCCCCCTTCAGTGCCCCTGCATTTCTGGAAAGTTAGGCAAGGCCCAGGTAGGCTGCCAGCGCGCTCTCAGCCTTGACTGAGCACCTTTTGGGCCTCTGGTGAGCCCCGAGAGCCAGGTTTGGCTCGGCGGAGCGGGCGTGGGCTGCGCAGGCATTGCGCATCCTGGCCGCCTGCACCCTGGAACCCTGTCCAATGGGCAGCCATCCCCCTTTTTGAAAAGGCCCTTCTAAGCCCACCTGCCTCGCCTAACGCCGAGTTTGGTGCTGCATCCCAGCGGCCTCACGGGGTCGCCTGGAAGGGCCACTCCCAGTGGGAGGGGTGGGCCCTGGACCTCCGCTGGCCACGCAGGGTCTCAAGCTGACCGGAAGACCCGGCTTCTGGCCTCTGTCCAATAGCCCCAGAAAACAGGGGTCTGGAGCCTTCCTCCCACGCGTAGTGGGTTGGAGGGACGCTCAGGTTTCCTCGGGTGGTTAGTCTTGACGCAGAAGAGTGCGAGACAGGCCCAAGGTCTGGCCTAGGGGGATTGATTGCGTTATGAATGTCCAATTCTAAACACAAGGTAGAGCATAGACAGTGCATCTTGACGGCTGGATTTTAACCGTATTTTAATAAACACATTCGAGGGGGTGTCAGTTTCCAAAGCTCTGCCCCCTTCCGCGGGCGGGATCCATCCACTCTGTTAAGAGTGCACAGAATGCGTGTGTACAAGTGTGGGCGTGGCAGGCGTCGTGTGATCGTCCGGCGCACTGTGCGGATTGCCCAGACAGCCTTGATAAGTTTTGCAGATGTTTGGCTGCTACGGTGTGGGTAAACCGAGGCAGGAGCGTTAGGCCTAATTCTCCTGAACTCTTGGTGAACGGCCGCTACTCCATGAGGGGCTAGAAGCAAAGGGAGCACGCGCTTTGCCCCAGGCCGCTTCCAACTGCCGCAATGGCTGAGGGCGCCGGTGACCCCTCCCCGCTTCCAGCGGACTTGACCCTCGGACCGACAACCCACCTTAACAAGCAGGCCTGCCGGGTTCGCGCCGCTGCCCCGGGGCCCTTGGCTCATATTCCACCTCGTGTCTTGCAGACCCTGCGCCACTGAGTTGGGGCCCAGGACGCCCTAGGTGACACTCATCTTCTTGCTGCCACAACCACCGTCATACCCACAGCTGGGGCTCCCTCCGTTAACCACGCTCAGAGACCGCAATCGGGGACAGGGGTGGGAGTCAGACCCACCTGGCCTGCACTGCGGTTTCCCTCGATTCTTGCGAAAACAAGACTCCCGCCCACACATAAAAATGCAACCCCCAGCCGGTCGCCAGTGGCTCAAGCCTGTAATCCCAACACCCTGGGAGGCTGAGGAGGGCGGATCACTTGACGTCAAGAGTTCGAGACCAGCCTGGTCAAAACGGTGAACCCACGCCTATTAAAATACAAAAATTAGCCAGGCGTAGTGGTGCACGCCTGTAATCAGCTACTCGGGAGGCTGAGGCACAAGAATCGTCTGAACCCGGGAAGCGGAGGTTGCAGTGAGTCGACATCGTGCCACTGCACTCAAGCCTGGGCGACAGAGCGAGACTCAGTCTCAAAAA
Source organism: Piliocolobus tephrosceles (assembly GCF_002776525.5). NCBI lineage: Eukaryota > Metazoa > Chordata > Mammalia > Primates > Cercopithecidae > Piliocolobus > Piliocolobus tephrosceles. The sequence continues at coordinate 81,478,093 of NC_045447.1, read as the reverse complement.
ATAAATAATTTAAAAATGCAGCCTCCTCTGCTCCACTTGAACTTTAATGCTGAACCCGTTTCCCACGTATACGTGTATCGCACCGCATTTTGAAGCTTTGCACCGAGTCGCATTAATGGCGCTTTTGAGAACGCTTTGTCGCGCTTTACAGAGAAACCGTAAGGGCAGCCTGTGGAGGAGTAGAGGATATTCCTTGGCTTCCCCCGCTAGGCCCCGTCCGCCGGGCGGGTTAGGGTCGTGGCTGCCTGCCCGCGCGCCGCTGCCCCTCTGGGAATTTTGTCCGGGAAACTGGCGTGGGGCCCTGGCTCTCCCTTCGCCCTCCGCGCACATGCGGACGAGGCCTTAAATCCGCAGCCTTAGAGGCCCCGCGACTTTGAAGCTGGGCACCGCCAACAGCTCGCGATTCTCACCTCTAAAAGTCGCCCCTTTGCTCCTCCCCCGCCCGCCTGCCCTCGGAAGCGCGGACCCGCCTCTACTCCACCACCTGTTTTAACTTCCTCCCCCTCGCCGCTCCCCCAGGCCCCCGCCCTAGTCCAAATAACCAGCAAACTAAACTTTTCCACAGTTGAAAGCCGCGGCCCGCGAGGCCGGGGTGGGAGGGGAAAGCGGGGCGTGTCTGAGGGGTGGGGCCCCGAGCACTCCGGAAGTTGCCCCGCCCTTGAGGCTCCTGGGCCAGGAAAGTGAGGAGAGGGTCCCGGCCTACTTTCGGCCGGGTGGGGCGCCACTCAGCCTTCCCTAGTCTTAGTTCCCGCGTCTCCGCAGGGCGCCTCGGCCTGGCCTCCAGGCTAAGTTCGAGCCCACTGTTCCTGGGATGCCGGCTGTGCCGGCCGTTTCCCTTCATTACTCCCGGGCCCGTGAAGCCGAACGCTTTCCCAGAAGCGCGCACATCCGCTTGCTTTCCCTGCGGCTGGGCTTTGTTCCGGGATGGCAAGGGAGGAGGCGGGAGGCTGGTGAGGTTTTCTGGAAAAGGGGCTTGTCCCGAGGAAGAAGTGCCCCAGAGCCCTGAGAGCAAACGCTCTGGGGAAAAGAAACTTTCCTTGTCCCTTGAATGTTGCTCAAATTACCTAAAATTATTTTTTCAGCCCTTGTGTTTTAAAGTCTCAGGGTAACGATTATCTTAAGACTTAACATCAACGCTGCTCATTTTACGTTGATGGAGACGTGTCTTTTTCCTTTGCAAATATTTAGGGTGGACCGGGTCTGCGACCCGTCTCCCTTCCTTCCAAGATGGTGTGGGGAAGTGGCCGACGCCCCCCGCGGGACTCACGCCCTTCTACTCTTCGGCGTCGGGTCCGTCGCGGGCGCTACCGACAGGGGAGCGAGGCTGAAGCTGGACGAGGGCTGCGCCCAAGGCCTCCAGGAAGCGCGGCCTAGCGGGGAGGGCCCCAGGCGCGCACTTTTCCAGTTCCTTCGAAAGCGCGGGGCTGAGGTCGCGGCTGTGGGCCCTCAGATGAAGCCGTGCTGTAGCGACACCTCAACCCCACAAAAGGCTGGCGCTGTCTTGTATCCAGGTTGGGTCTGAGGAATCCGCAAGGGGGAGAGCGCTGGCTCCTAGACGTGAGCCGCTGCTGGCTTCGAGAGTTCGAGAACATGAAGGACCTGGCTGCTCTTGCCGGGTCGGCTTAGGGCCAGCGAGGTCGCAGGCCATCTGTTCTCCCTGTTTGTCCCCAAAGGCTTCGGCATCTGGGGATCAGGAGCAGGCCTCAGACTGCGACCCGTCTCTTCCCCTACCAAAATTATGTGGGGACAACAGTCCAGGACCATCCCCTCTGTTCAGTGGTGTCCTGGGCCGCTCAATGCGGATTCAGTCGTCTCCCCGACCCCCAGCGGCCTCTTCTCTCCACCCCTGGCCCCGGAGGAGGGCGGCTTCTGGGATCTCATGGGGGGTTTGCATGAGTCTGTCCCCAACGAACTGAGGGAGAACCAGGACACTATTGCCATCTAAAGAAATTGATTGCTGGATGCCCCACCCCCTGGCTAGACATTCCCCCAACTCCTTTCAGTTTGAAGCTGGCCGAAGAGCGAGGTCGAGAAGCCGACCGGGTGAGAGCTGAGTAGTTAAGTTCACGCACAGGGAGAGGGGGGAAGTTTTCCTGCTTGCACAGTGGTTCCTCACGCTCAGGCTTCCAGTGTCTGCCTGCACTGACATCACCGTGATCGTGATGAAAACAGTAAAACAGGAACCCTGACCTCCCCTTCCATGAGAATCTAGCAGAGAATTTCCTGAAGCGTTATACATCCGGGACAATCGGAAACTGCCGTTTTGATTAAGTATTAGTTGGGATGAGGAGCACCGACCAGGACTCCCAGATCTGGAGTATCACTTGCTCAGCAAGGGCACCTTCATCCTGAGCTTTTACATATACACACACCCAGCGATTGTGTGTGCCGGGAAAGACCCACAAACGCACATTATTTTTCCCTCTTCCACGATTATCTGCCACAATTCTACTCAGTTAATTGCGGTTTGAGAACACACCATCCAGAGGAGAGCACCAATGGATCTAATCTAGTGAGGTTACATTTACTTGTAATCCTCCCCCCTTCCCTTTCCAATTTCTTTGATGATTTTTCCCATAAGTGTGTAAGCTACTGGGACTTAGTAGAAGCAGGCCGCTCCTCCTAAATGTGATTTGGACCATATGCTTTCTACATTCATTCCCGCTTCGGCTTTTCTTCTCTGCACTAACTGCTAACACGTTATAGTCACCTTGAAATTTCCTCTGCTATTTTCCAATTAAAAGCTTAATAGCCCTGGAAACGGAGTTCATGTGGTGAAGTTTACCATAGCCCCTTGTTCTGAAAGGCTTTCTGCTGGGATCCCATTATGTGCTTGAATAAACCCTTTCTGCAAACAGAAATGGGACTCGGGGTTGTCAGGTGTTGGGTTACAATAGACTTTGAGGCAGGGGACATTTTACCAACATAAATACAAACCTGTCCCTATAGGGAGATGTTGTCAAATACTGGGATATGGAAAACATTCCCATCAAATATGAGAAAAGGATTACTGCACTATATCAAATGAGTATTTAGATCTCAGCCCCCGATGTGCACCAGAGTGAAACGGGCCCCCGGGACCAAATAATGCCAGACTGTTTGAGTGGCAACGAGATAGGGTGGCTAGGTGACCAACGGGGGAAAAGGGGTCGCCTTGGTAGTGAGAATGCCCCCACAAACCTGGTGCAGAGCTCTTCTGCTTTCCTTTTAAAAATTTACTCATGCTCAAGTTCTTTATACTTCCTCGTTTCACTGACTATTTGAAGAAAATCGGAAGAAATTTAATTTTGAAAAAAGTCGTTGGTCCCCACGTTTCCAAGAGATCCGGAGGTTTCAGCGCAATAGTTTTCAGATAAGGTGTCATTTGAGGCCCTGACTTGTGTCCAGCTCCCCACTTCCTAGCCTCGGGCCTACAGGGCTGGGGGCGACCTCTGCCTCCCGTCCCCAGAGCTGACGAAATTCCTTCCATTTGTGTTTTAGGGCTTGTTTTCCTAGAGAAGGTTGAGACTAGAGGAAAGATTAAAGTGGTGGCGGAAGGGGCAAGACCGAGGGGTCCCTACCCACGCGGCTTTGGAGGATGGCCTCCCAAGGTTAGCACTCGAATGCTAGAGCTACTTGTCCACACTCCACCAGGTCAGTCTTCCGCGATCCCCATCTCCCGGACGCGTATGAAATGGGGACAGCTAAGGGCTTCAAGGGAAACACACAACTGGGTTCGGTTTTCCACCCTCCTCTCCTCCGCGAATCACCCTTCTAGGCAGAGGGTTGGCTGCTGGAATGCCTGGTGGTGCTTCCCTTGAATTCACAGCGAACACCAGAGGAACATTTTCGGGTTGCATGCTTACCTCCAGGGCAGTACAGAGAAAAGCGGCCTCCCCGAGGGGACAAGGGCCTTTGTGCCCACGAGGGGTCGGGCATTGCAGCGGACTTGCCTGCTCTCATCTAGCATTCGATTCCCCACCAGAAGATGAGCTTGGTGCACACTCTCAGAAGCGTATCCAACGAAGGCTCTGGAACTGCCCCGCTTCGCATAGACTTATTGTGCTGCCCTGCAGTGTATCCACCTGTTTTTTTTTTTTTTTTTGGTTTTTGTTTGTTTGCCGATGGGCAGGGGGGAGGTGCGAGCGGGGAGGGCCTTCCTCGTGCATATATAGAGATAGCCTGCACTAGGCCAAACCTACCACTCCTGGGGGAATGGTAACACGCAAATAATCAAAGTTTTCTGCTGTCATCTTGTGCAAGGACCCTCTCCCCCAAGACATCTATGACTGGGGTCTATGGGTTAAGAAGGTGAAAAAGTGGCCCCATCCCATATCCATAACTAAATCACAGAATCCGTGGGGATTTGAATCGAGTGGCTGGCGCAAGACCTCCGTTTGCTTCCAGTGGCTGCTGGGAGAGAGGAAAGAGGATATCGGTAACTTTGGGGGCGCTAATGTGGCTTTTGCGTCTGCCTCTTGAAAGTTTATACCCGGCGCTTAACAAATCCTTTACGGGAACACGTACGTCCCTGACCTTTCAGGATACTGTTTCATATTAAAACATAAGAGGGTAGAAAAGTAAAATTCGCCTGCAAAATGGGTTGTCATCCTTGGGCCTGCAGATCTCCAAAACCATTTTCTTCTAAAGCAACAAAAGAGAAAAAAATACGTTCTAAAAGGAAATTACGAAAAGAACCTAACTTTCCTAAACCAACAGTACTCCACTCCCCTATCCTAAACTCCACCCGGGTTCGGGGTGCACCCGCAACACTCCCGTAGGTTCGAGTTCTCCAGGAGCTGAGCTTCTGCGGCCAAATGTCGGGATAAAAGCGGCCTTGGGCTCGGAAAAGCGCGGCCAGATCTGGACTGGAGGGAGGAGAAGAGAGAGAAGGGGAGCGGCCACCTCACTCGCTTACAGGCACCCCCGCCCTCACTCCCTCAGGTCCTCCCCTTCTCCGCCCCGCGAGCACCGCCGCGTTCTGGAGCGCCGCAGTCTCCTGCTGCGGGCTCGGGTAGCGGAGAGGGCTTGGAGGAGGGGGCCGTGAGCGCCCCCGCGAGAGTGGCCTGGCTGCAGGTGGCAAGGAAGGTGAAGTGCAGGCACCCGAGGGGCGCAAAGAAGGAGGAAGGCGTGGGGCGGGGAGTGCAAGGAGACAGGGACCCCAGGGGTGGGGGTGGCGGTGGGAAGGAGGAGGGGTTGGGGGAGGGCGGCGGAGGAGGTGTTGGGTCCGGCCAGCGCGCGAGAGAACTGCAGAAGAGCTGGCTCAGACCTTAATCAGAGCTCTCGCCGGCTCCTTGCAGCCGCCGCAGCGCCTCCGCGAAGAAGGACGTGCCGACCCAGCTGCGCGCCCAAGGCAGCTGCCCGCGTCGGGGTTGGCTGGGCGTGAGCTGGGAGACCGAGCTGTGAGCGCGAAGGGAGCTGGAGAGACGGCTGCGGCACCTCCAGTCGCCCCGGAGCACACACGACCAGCGGGGCGGCGGGATCAAGGGCCGCGCCGCCCGGAGGCCGCCCCTGAGCGGGTCTCGCAGCCCCGCCGTCCAGCGGTCCCTGGCCCGCTCCCGCCGCCAGCCCGCCAACTCATCCCGGAGCCCGGGGCATGAACGGCTACGGCTCCCCCTACCTGTACATGGGCGGCCCGGTGTCGCAGCCGCCGCGGGCACCCCTGCAGCGCACGCCCAAGTGCGCGCGCTGCCGCAACCACGGCGTACTGTCCTGGCTCAAGGGCCACAAGCGTTACTGCCGCTTCAAGGACTGCACCTGCGAGAAGTGCATCCTCATCATCGAGCGGCAGCGGGTCATGGCTGCGCAGGTGGCGCTGCGCCGGCAGCAGGCCAACGAGAGCCTGGAGAGCCTCATCCCAGACTCGCTGCGCGCTCTCCCAGGGCCCCCGCCGCCTGGGGACGCCGCCGCCGCCCCGCAGCCGCCTCCGGCCTCTCAGCCGTCTCAGCCGCAGCCGCCGCGCCCTGCTGCCGAGTTGGCCGCGGCCGCCACGCTGCGCTGGACCGCCGAGCCGCAGCCCGGGGCTCTGCAGGCGCAGCTCGCCAAGCCAGGTAAGAGTGAGGTGCGGGAGTTTGGCGGGGCGCGTGGGCGAACTTCGGAGTGTCTGCTGCAGCTCCACTTGGGAGGCCTGGAGGCAAAGTTTTGGGAAGTGGGCCTGGCAGGGCTTTCCTTCCCACTCTCCGCCAGGCCGGGGCTTCCTCTCCCGGGAGAAGCCGGCTGAGTCCGGACCCAGCGCGAGTAGCACTCGCGCCCGCAGGGAAAGCGCCTCCGGGGAGCCAAACGACGGGACTGTGCGTCAGGATCGCCAGGTGCCTTCCCAGATTAAAGGGCTCGGAACGTGTCAGATTGAGCAGGGAGACAACGGAGTTGAGACAGGACCAAATTAAAACCCAGGCGCGCACACTCACCACGGTGGTGTCAGGTTTTCCTGGCTGCAGGCTTTAGAGGTCCTCGCCATTCGGGAGTTGGAATGGGTAGGTAGGTGTAGGGAAGGCGCCAAAGCCCACCACTCCTAGCTGGTTGTGCTTCTCGACCGGCCTGGCCCGGCCCAGGGCCCAGGAAAATTTGAGTGAGGACAAGTATCCAGCTCTCAGAACCCTGGCCTTTCTAGCTTTGCTCCGTGGCCTCCAGACTCTTGTAACTGGTGAAATAAGTTCCATTTAGCAATGATAGTAAAAAGGTCCCGAAAGGCTCCTGAGCTGATAGCGGGACCAAGAATCTGGTGCGCCCAGAATTCACTCCTTTGCAGAACCTCCTAGATCCTTTAACACTGTTCCCCAGGCCGCCCTCAGCTGTCTTCATGGTTTAAAGAAATAAAAAAACAAAATCTGATCCACCACCACCCATCCGTTTCCATCCAGGCCTCCTGAGCTTGGCAGGCCTGAGCTGAGTCTCTTAGTCTCTCTCTTCCTGGGGAATTTCTGGCTTGCGGTTCTGCTCAGTGCAAGAGCTCTTTTGATGGTTCTTGGAATAAAGTAGACATGTTTTTGGTGTTTCTCCTTAACTGGGGCAAGTGTACAAAGGAACACAGCCCACCTTCTCCCGGAAGGGGGCATGCTGGAATTAGGAGTGGGAAGGTCCAGAGCCCTCCTGCAGGTAGTACCGTGGCAAAACTGGTACCTACACTGACCTGCCAGCTCCCTAAAGACGGTACCCCTAGCTTCGGGAGAAAGGCTTTCAGGAGCCCAGGACTGCTTTGTCTGGATCCTGTGGAGCTGAGGAAGTGAGGTGGACTCACCTGTTTCGTGGTGAGTCACGGGTGACTGGCAGGTGGAGTTCTGCTGCCCTTTCAGCAATGCTTTCCAGGCCTGAAGCTCTGAGAACAGCCTGTGTGAGAGTAGAGCTGGGAATTTTAAAGCCTGAAGAGAGTTTGCTGAACTTGGATTTTGTGGATATTTAATCCAAGTTAGCATGTAAACATTTCTCAGGAATGCTCGCCAGTTGTCTGTCTTTTGTCTCTCATCTTTTTATATTTATGGAGTTGCCACAGACGAAGGGGAGGGAGGAGAAAAAGGTTTGTTTTTTTTGTTTTTTTGTTTTTGTTTTTTTTTTGGTCTCCCATAGGTTTGAATAAATAACTAGGAAGAGTTTGGTCTCAGCTCTAGAAGTGGATTTGTACCAATATATTTTCTTAATTTTTTCCGTTTCCAGCTTTTCTGGTTCCGTTTCCCCCAGGACTAGGGCAGAGGCCGGAGTTAATATCAGAGGTAGCATTTTGCAGCGGCCACCTGCCCAGCAGCATTCCTGTGATAGGGCATTGGGTTCTGTGGTCTTTGTCCACGGAGATCCCTTTCACATCCTGTGTTCTTCAGTGTTCTTTGGGATAGCTAAAGTTCATGATTTCTAAAGAGTCACAAAACTGAAAACACAACCCCAGGAGGAGGAGGAGGAGGAGGAGGAGGAGGAGGAGGAGGAGGAGGAGGAGTGAGGGCAGGCAGAAAGGTGGAGTAGGCAGCGGCAGCAGGATACATGCTTTGGGAGAAGAGAAAAAGGAAACGGATTTCAACTGGACAAACCAGAGCTGTGCTCTCTGTTTTACTCCTACTTAGTACTCAGGGATAGCCTGAGCCTTCCAAATTGAAAACAAGTAATTGCAAAGGAGAATAGGATTTATCACAAGGAGAGGTCAAAGTGACGACTTTGGGGGACTGAGGCATCAGGGACCAAGGGCTCAGTTTCCAGCTGGTCACCCCCCCCATACCTTGTACATTGATGTACACAACTTTTGTTTTCTTCTTTCAATTGCTTTGACCCCATAATTCCATTTTTTTAGAAAAAGTCAGTCACCACTCTGATGGGGAGTGGGGAGAAAGGTAGGATAATAATAGATAATTGTTTAGGAAGACAAACATACAAGTGGATCCAGTCTACGCAGTGCTTGTAGAAATAAAGTCCATTTGGGGTTTAAGTTGAAGAAAACTGCTCACGGAGACTGCCTGCTACTATAGGTATTATACCCTTTTTGCAGTTGTTCTGATAATGTATGTGTGTATAGCATTCCATATTTATTTAGAAGCATATCAGAACTACTCCTGGATAAGTAGTTCACTAAGTGCAGAGAGTAAGCAAAGCTTACTTTAAGGTAGGTCCACATGTGCATTAAGTATACAGACCATCAGAAATCTTTAAATATCTGCTGGCAGTGTGGATCTATTACTTTGTGAACTTTGATTTTAAAATGTGGTTTGTCTTTTTGCAGGACAAAGGGCCTCTTTAGTACATAGCTGTGGAGAGAGATTTTTTTTCTTGTACACAAAAGCACATGGAGTCTTTCCTCTCCAGAAATCTTTGAGAAAAGCACATGCCTTAAGGAAGAGTATGTTTGCTGTGAATCACTGGAGGAAAACCACCCAATTTAGGGACTGATGTATTCACATCAAAACTCAGTTTTGTAACTGGAAGAAATTTTTCTCAAATTCTGCTTTAGATTCTTTAAAGGAATGGGGTTATTTTATCTAATAGTGTAGTATGTTGAATATCCCTTTCAATGTGTGGTGTTTTTAAGGAGAATTTTCATATTCTAGTGGTTTTTACTTCTAGTTATGAAGTATTCTTTTTTCTTTTTGAATGTGGATTTCTCCTGCTCTTTGATTACCATCTATGATGGACCTGGAATTAATTATTAGATTTTGATTGAGCCCAACATTTTGATTTAAGCTATATATAGCTATATTAAGCTATCTATATGTATATATAGATATATTAAGCTATATATATCTCTAGACATATTAAGCTATCTATATAGATATACTAAGCTGTATATATCTATTAAAAGCTATATATATAGTTTAAATTTAAATTGTAATTTAAGCTATATATGTGTGTATATATACATACACTATTTAATTCATTTATTCTTCTCCTAAATTCCCTCTACGTTCTTCTCACACTCCTTCTCCCCATGAAAATATAGGAGGCATGAAGATCTTCCAACTGTTAGTGTATCTGAATCAGCAGTTTCAACCAGCCTAGCCAGCCTTTCAGGACGTGGGCTCAAGAGCTGAGGGAAGGGTCACTGCCAAGGTGAAAAGCTAAAGTTACATTCTTTTGTTGTGGCTCCCTTCTCCACCCCCAACTTTTCCTCCAGGGGAGTGTCCTGGGTCACCTTAGACTGTGGTGCGATGAGAAGAAAGATCTGTGGTTGTAGACTCTTCCTAGGTCTCCATCTGCCATCAAAATGAATATGTACACACATTCTTTTAAATGCTCTTAAAAGGAAAAAGAAATCGAAAACATAGTTGGTTAGGAATAAGAGAGCAGGATCAAATGGGAAAGTAGGATCTTCTTTCCTGTTTATTTCTTGGGGGATGGGGGTGGAGCAAACAAGATAACTATAGGGGGAGAAGTAAGGAGATTTTGGAAAACTGCCTTTATTTTATTTTTCCTCTTGCCCTGCCCCTCCTAGCATCTTTATGCTTGCCTCTGGGCTTTTCTGCTCCAGCTTGACTGGGTCCTGCAAGGTCCACTTCCTTTTCTTAACAATTTTTTTTCCCCAAAGAGAAGCACCTGCCAAGTGCAATGGTTGTTACGGAACACTCGTCCAGGCCAGGATGAGAAGCCCTCTGACTGTTGGCTAGGAGGAAGTGAAACGCAGGAAATACTTGAAAACCATTTATGAAGTGTACCTGTGAATTGAAAAACAGGGTCTCATTTTAAGATGGCTTGATTTGAGGGTGAGGGTCTTGACTCAGTTGCATTTTAAAAAACAAAACCCAACCAAATAAAAAGGAATATGCATACGGTCACTAAGGTCTCTTCCAAACCCCACCCCAGGGCTGGCTCTTGGGGCTGGGATGCTGCGGGGGACGGGTCTTCCCAGCTCTTGGCCTGGCTGGTTTACACGCAGTGCAGATGGTGTGTATGTGTTGTGGAGGGTTGCGGCAGCTGGCCCAGGACTGGAACCCTGGCCACAGTGGGCTCAAAGTAGGGGCAAAGATAGGGGGCAGCGCCTCCCTGGGGCTGCACTGGACTGCCGTCCCCTTGCACCAGGGGGTCGGAGCTGCAGTTGAGCCCAGCTCTTTGCCGTCTGCTAGAGACGGCTCTTCCTTGGTCACCGTCAGGAAGCAGCTCACTAGGCAGCTCAGGAACCGCCCAGACGCAGGCACATCCCTTGCCTCTCCCTCGTCCAGCTCTTGGGCCTCTGCTCCCTCTCTGCTCTTCCTGAGCTTCACTACCCTGTCCTTCCCGAGGCAGGAGTCTCGAGGTGAGTTGCCAGCTTTTGCAAAAATCATGCAAACAAAAAATAGGATGCCAATATTGCATGGGACATACTTTTACTAGAAAGCCTTCATTGTTTACTTGATGTTCCCACTTAACTGGACATCCTGTTATTTTATCTGGCAACCATAGGCCTAGGCCTTCCTCACCCAGCCCTGGTAACCATGCAGGGCACCCCTTGGCGGTGGGGTCGCCTGTGCTCATCTCCTCGTTCTTTCTCTGCAGAGCCGGAGCTGCCTGGGACTGGCGTCAGGGAGGTGCTGGGGTCCATCCTGTGGATCTGGAACCGTTTGGCAGGAAAAACGAGAGTGTGTTCCACTCTCGTTTTACTCTGGCAGGAACCAGAGTTCTACTGCCATCTGGGAAAGAACCTCTCCCCACCTCCAAATCACTCCTTGGTGTTATAAATCTGGAGGATAGCCGTGCTCTCGACTTACACAACCAACTTTTCTTTTTCTCTGATGGATGAACTCCCGGGTTTAAAAGATTACAGTAATCACAGGAGGACAGTGTAAATCGAATCTGATAGCAATAACTTTCGGAGAAGGTCAGGCTCAAGTGAAATGTTACCAAGCAACAGGCATTTTGTTTGCAAAATACAATCAAAGAGCATTGATGAGAAATTCTTTGCTGCAGCCAGTCAGCACTTTCTGCTAACAGCTTTACAGAGAGAAAGGGAATAAATCTTCATAAATCAAAGTCCCTGGAGGACTCGGAGCCCCTTTCTGGAAATGTTGCACTTCTTCCTGACAGGAAGGAGGACTAAGCCCAGTAAAAAGCCATTTGCCTGCCTGCCTTCCTCCTCTTTCTTTCTCTTCCTTTCTTCCCCCTTTAAACCTGTTGCAGCCCCTTAGCCATTAACTGCTCAGGTCCTTGGACCCCCTTGTCTAGTCCTGTGTGGCTCTGATGGCTTGTGCATGGGTGCTCATGGCAGAGGTGGAAGATGCAGTGGTAGGACAGCTGGTCCTCAAAGGTCCACTGCCTTGTGATTGTGTCAGTTACGTCCCACATTGCCTTAGTGAGTAATCCCCTTGCCCGAGCAATGCATACTACAGTTCTCAGAAGGGAAACTAAAATAACTAGGTATGGGTTTTTTTGTTTTTGTTTTTGTTTTTTTTTTTTTTTTTTTGCATTTTATTGTATAAACAGCTATAAAAGGTACAATCAAGTACCAAATAACAATAATAATTATGAAAAACTTAAGACTCAGCACATCATTTCTTTATAAAATCTCCAATCTCTTGATTACAACTAGACAGATAGAAATTTTACAGAGCTGGAATTAGTGTTCCATGTTTTTCCCACTGATTGTTACTTTGTTTAGTATATATCTGTAGCACCCATAATCTTTATATGTAAGCACTTAAAACAATATTTCCTCCTGTGAAGACACTATGGTCTGCCCAGCTGCTATCCTTGGAGTTATTTGCTGTATTTCACTGTAAAATATAACCAACTGCAGCTTACTTGGAATTTTGCAAAAGATTAGTCAGTAAACTGTAAGCTTCTCTGATCAAGAGGCAGTGCTTTGATCACCTCTGTATAATCTTACCCAAGACAGTGCATGAGAGCATAGGAAGGCATTTAGGGGCATTTGTTAAATAGATGGATGAGTAGACAGGTGCATTTTGGAAGGTACCAAATAAACATGTAGATTTGTAGGTAATTTCCCCTTTGCTTCTTGGAAGATATTCCCTTCTGAGTCAAGAAAGAGATCAAAACTAAATTTTTACAAAATATATGAGGTCCACAGTTGCAAACCATACTTCCTTCAGCCCAGTCCTGTCTATAGCAATATTCTCCCAAAACATAGTGTCAAGGAACCACTCTGATTCCTTCATACATTATTAATTCAGTGTTGTTGATGATTTTTTAAAAAAGCAAAGCATGGCTCTTTTTTTTTTTTTTTTTTTTTTTTT
>NC_045447.1:81448719-81465379 GCF_002776525.5 Piliocolobus tephrosceles | reverse complement strand
TCTTTTTTTTTTTTTTTTTTTTTTTTTTTAAACTTTTCACAACCCTCCCCAACCCGGCAACCCACCCCAGGAAGAAAAGGAAAGTTTGTAGACTGAGATCATTCCCTGGTGTTTTTTAGATTTTCAGCTATTCAGTTTTTTTTTTTTTTTTTTTTTTTTTTTTTTTTTTTTTTTTTTTTTTTTGTTTTTTTTTTTTTTTTTTTTTTTTTTTTTTTTTTTTTTTTTTTTTTTTGATTCATCACTTCTAGTGTGAGATAAAGGTAACAGAAAATGTGAAACATTTGTCTACGGTTAGAATTCTGACTAGGCAATGGTCTCCTGTAAAAGTCCCATCCTGCCTGGGCTCCCTCCCTTGCCACTGCTATGAGATTTGTGTGCTTTGAAAACTACCCATCAAGGACCTGTTATTTAGAGGTGCGTTCCTCACAGCTCAAGTGAACAGATGAGGATATGACAATCTATGTTTCAAAATGCATGACATGATTTCAAAAGGATAGGGGAGTCCAGTGACTTTTGAGCTAGGAAATATTCCTCTCTGCCAATTTTTCTGTGTTTTCATTCTGTGTGTAAGAACTATTTTGTTTTTGTAGATATAATTGGATAGAATGGATACAACCTATGACATCTAAGTCAGAAAGATTTTTCACTTTTTTTTTAGACGGAGTCGCATTCTGTCACCCAGGCTGGAGTGCAGTGGCGTGATCTCGGCTCACTGCAAGCTCTGCCTCCCGGGTTCACACCATTCTCCTGCCTCAGCCTCCCAAGTAGCTGGAACTACAGGCACGTGCCACCACGCTCGGCTAATTTTTTTGGATTTTTAGTAGAGACGGGGTTTCACCGTGTTAGGCAGGATGGTCTCGATCTCCTGACCTCGAGATCCACCCGCCTCAGCCTCCAGAAGTACTGGGATGACAGGCGTGAGCCACCATGCCCGGCCAGATTTTTCACTTTTATGCATCTTGAGCAGAATATTTGTTTCTCATATGTGATAGACTTCCTCAAAGTATTTGAAATGATACATGTATTTCTTTTACTAAATTGCATTTTCATATGAAAAACTCCCCTAAAGAAAGTTATGTTTTCACACTGTAATTTTAGATTGAAAGCACTTTTATAAGTGTTTATTTTCTCTCCTTATTTAAAAGTCTTGTAGCAAAAAAAAAAAAAAAGTATTATAGTCATCTTATGGCATATATATTTTGAAGTTGGTAGCATTGTTATCTATAGATAAACTTTTCTTTTTAATTGAATATCTACTTCTTTTAAAAGCCTCTTTACCCTAGGGCAGAGTTTATTTCAGGGATAGCTGTAAGTGTTTCTACCCCATGAAATGTGAAACGGAAGAGTGAATATTTGGTAAGATTTTAAAAATATCTACATGTTTAGCAATAGAAGCAGCATATTGCATCACTTTCAGTAATATTTGTAAGATTCGATAAAATTGATTTCTTCTCTGTTTAATAGTTTTGACTTGCTATACCCATCTACTAGGGGTAAGAATATTATCAGTTGAAATACACTCTTAATGTTCTAGGAATTAGCGTTTCAGTTTCAAGAAGAAAGAAGGTAAAGTGTTTCAGGAGTATTTCCTATTTTATTTTGTTAGTTGGCAGTTTCACAGTTCTATGTCTAAAAAGGCCTTTATGTTTTAAACCAACTAGAAAGATTTGTAAAGTTTATTTAGGAAAAAATCTGGAGATGTAAAGAGGTACCTATTATTAAATTACACTTTATCACTGGCCTCAGAACTCACCCTCTATAATTACCTGTGAAAGTCTGTATTTATAATAGAATAATTTACAATACATTTAGTTTAGGTGCAATAATACAACCAGTACTAGAGACCACAGTGCCACAAAATTGCAGGGATTGTGTATTCTGCCCTTCAGAAATTATTGTTTGGTAAGGAGTTATTCTTGATGCAAAGTTAGAGGCTAGTCTTCCTTTGCGTAGTTTTGAAACTCCAACAGCCTTAGATGTTGATGGGGATTCGGCTCACCCAGCACTCCTTAGCAGGACTTTGTGTGTGGCTCAGGTGCATAAGCCTCACAGGTGTGCTCTGCTTGTTGTTCTTTTATCATCTTTGTCTTTCCTTTGAACACAGTATAAACAGTGCTGAGCTCAGGTGGTTGGTTGGTTTACGCTGAATTTGTAGATTTGATTCCTGTGACATCCTGTTAGCTTTTCTCATATTTTTGCCATAGCCAGACAGCACAGAAACCTGCGGAGAAAGTATGGAGACTTCAGTGTAATCTGTCACCACTCCTTGACAAGTAACCAGAAGTGCATGATGCACCAGCATGTCCCAGTAGCAGGGGCAAAGGGTTACACAACAAAAATGAGAAAGTGACTTTCACAGTCTGAGAGTTCACGGTTGCTGAACAAGCTGGCACTGACATAAGATTCCACTACCGTCTGTTCCGCAGAACTTAGGAAAATAGGTACACGAGTGGAATTTTCTATTGTCAGACTTGTAATCCTGGTATCAAGTATTCAGTTGATTGGGACAGTATATCTGTTGCTATGTTGAAAAAAAAAAACTCCATTTTTGTAATGGTAGAGTCATTAGGTTAGTGAGAACCTCATTCCCTGATTCCCCTTTCAGTTTGCCTTCTGCTGTTTGATCCACTTTTTTCCTGAAGCCTGAAGTGTACTGTGGAAGAGTCATTTTGGTTGACAGACCTGAGAAAACACTTCCTAATATGTTTTCAGTGTTTGAAACTTTGATCCAAAGCGGGGCAGGGAGGGGGATGTACCTTTTAAAACACAAAGCTATTTGGTTCACATATTTCTTTTAAAAATAGTTGAGCTGGCCAGGCATGGTGGCTCACTCCTGTAATCCCAGAACTTTGGGAGGCTGAAGTGAGTGGATCACGAGGTCAGGAGTTTGAGACCAGCCTGGTCAACATAGTGAAACCCTGTCTGTACTAAAAATAGAAAAGTTAGCCAGGTATGGTGGCACACATCTGTAGTCCCAGCTACTTGGGAGGCTGAGGCAGGAGAATCACTTAAACCCAGGGGGCAGAGGTTGTAGTGAGCCGAGACCACCATTGCACTCCAGCCTGGGTGACAGAGTGAGACTCTGTCTCAAAAAAAGAAAAAGTTGAGCTTTGAGCTTTCCATCTGTGCCTATGTACCCTTTATTCCCAGGAAGGACTAGTTGTTTTTCTTGCTTAAAGAAATCTCCTCATTCTCTATATTACTATGACACTGTGTGGCATATTTTTTTCTTTTTTTTTTATTGTGGTATACATAACAAAATTTACAATTTTAACCATTTTCAGGGGTACAATTCAGTGGCATTAAGTTTATTCAAAATGTACAACCATCACCACCATCCATCTTCAGAACTTTTTCATCATTCCAGATGGAAACTCCATACCCATGAAACAATAACTCCCCATTCCCTTTTCCTCCCAGCCCCTGGCGACCACCATACTACTTTCTCTCTGAATTTCCCTATTCTTGGGATCGAATATAAGTAGAGTCATACAGTATTTGTCCTTTTGTGTCTGACTTATTTCACTTAGCCTAATGTTCTCAAGGTTCATCCATGTTATAACGTGTTTCAGAATTTCATTCCTGAGGCTGAATAATATCCCACTCTGTGTGTGTGTGTGTGTGTGTGTGTGTGTGTGTGTGTGTATACCACGTTTTATACATTCATGCATTGATGGACATTTGGGTTGCTTTCACCTTTCGGCTATTGTGAATGTTACTGCTGTGAACATTGGTATACGATGTGTATCATATTTGAGGCTTAGCAAATGCTGCCAGGCCCTGTTTGCTTTTTCTCCTGCATGCGTGTCTTACTTCCCCAGC
The DNA here is from genome assembly GCF_002776525.5 of Piliocolobus tephrosceles. Taxonomy (NCBI): domain Eukaryota; kingdom Metazoa; phylum Chordata; class Mammalia; order Primates; family Cercopithecidae; genus Piliocolobus; species Piliocolobus tephrosceles. The sequence continues at coordinate 81,461,557 of NC_045447.1, read as the reverse complement.
TGGAAGATAAGGTCCATAAGTTAGGCGTGGGTCTTACACTTCTTGATGTTTTTCATCCTTTATTCTGTTTCTCCCAGTGTCTTGCAGAAATATAAATACTTGGTGCTGATAATAATAATTAGGCTAAAGTTAAAAAAATAAGGAAACTGTTTAGAAGTACATAGTATTTAAAGAAGTACTTTATGTCCATATTTACATGGGGATAGTATTTCACTTGTTTTTCTAATTTCTAAAAGTGATAGTATATTAATATACATCACTTTTCAAGAGTTTAATAATTTTCAAATGTTTAATAATAGAGTAATAGCCAAGAAGTATGTATGGGTCATGAGTCAGGAAAGTTTAAATAGATCTAGCTGATTATAAAGTAAATCTATAGAAGCCTTTTTGTTGCTGTTTTTCTCTTGGATCAAGAACACGAGTTCAAATACCACATTAACTCAAGAGGTAAAAGCTGTGTCCCCCATCCTAAGCAGCTGTCGGAGAGAAGATGGCTTCATCGTATATGACGCAAATGAACCTCTCATTGGAAACCTTATATTTTGTATTAAAAAAGAAGCAGTTTAATTAAAATGCAAATTTGGGATAAGTATGAATTCCTATCAGATTTATGTTGATACTTGCACTGAGGTAATTTAAGAGTGTTTTAAAATGTATTTACTTATGTTTGCCACATATTTATTGCTTTGTTAAAGGGCAAAGTTTTGGTTTTTGGTTACACCTGAGATACATCCTGTATTAGAAGAATGTTAATAAGTAGGCCTTTAAGGCTTTTAAAATAAACAGCAAGTGTAGGAGAAGATGGTTTCTAGAAGGTGTTTTGATGAAATTTCACAAAGTTTTGTTTTTTTTGGTTACACTTAAGATACATCCTGTATTAGAAGAATGTTAATAAGTAGGCCTTTAAGGCTGTCAAAATAAACAACAAGCATAGGACAAGATGGTTTCTAGAAGGTGCTTTGATGAAATTTCACCAGCTGGCTATCTGTACATAATCAGGTGTACCCACAGAGAAGGCAACAATGAGGCCATTCAGGCAGGGCAGCAGAAAACACAGGCAAAGCAAATGTTTACAATTCAACAACCGGCTCCTTAGGAATTTTCATCTTTCGATCAGTTACCCTGGCTTTGAGTAGCCACAGCCAGTGCGTGTTTCAAAAAAGGATAAAACTCCATTTGCAAGTAGCTTGCCACTAAAAAATATGTTTCTTTATTATAATGGCCTGTTAGAATTTACTGCTGCAAAGCAAACCACTCTGACTCATTCTTTTCTGTGTGCTTAGCCCGGCAATATCACCAGCCCTTAAGTAAAAATGTCCTTAGGTCAACATGGTAAATTTGCTACTGGTTTACTTTATAGCAAGTCTCTGCTTTATTTGGGAAGCTTTTTTTCCCTCCTCCTTTTCAATATGATACAAAAAGGTATCTTCAAATTTCACTGGTTAAAAAAAAAAAGATATCTTCAAGTCCTTTCCATGAACGTTACCAGCAAAACAGTTCATGCACAGGTGTCTGCCTGGTGCCCCCCCTGGCGGTGGGGTGTGACGCATTGTTTCATTGATGGATAATGCTCCCGTGCAGTTTCACAAACCCTTTCTAGCCACTTCCTGTTTTCCTCTCCAGCAATTTATCCTGCCACCCAGAAGTCATAGCTGGTTTCATTTGCTTTCTAGTCCAAGTTATTGGCAACCAAGTTTGCCAATCCCTCAAGTGGCTTCTTAGGAAAGATTTCAATGGATAGAGGTATCTTTCACTTCAGCAGTTGAATTAGCTAGCAATTGTACGTGGTAACCTGATGAAACATACTGATTGGTTCATAAGACATATTTAACACAAAATCAACCTATGGGAAAATAGATTTTAGATATTAAAATTCCCTGTGGGTATCTGGATGGTGCTGTCCCTAGATTACAGCTGGGGACCTTATTTGCAGAAGAGGAGCTGGAAGACAAGCTGAGCTCATTTTCCTGTTTCTCCCTGAGCTTTGCTCTTCTAGGAGTCCCCCCCACCGCAAAGCTCTCTATTAAGATTGTTACTGCTATGAAAGCCACATCTTTGATGGTGATAGGTTCATGTAGCCATTCTATGTTGAAGGCAAACTTCCTTGCACAAAGCATTCTAGGAAGCCACTCTGATTTCTAGATCTTTATTTACAGGGTTTTTGTTTCATTTGCCAGTGATACAGTCCGAATTAAAAAGGCTTGTAGTATATTATGACCCACTGAGATGCATTTGCTCTTCCAAAAAGCACGTGTACAGGTCTCTTCTGAGCACATCTGCTCCTCTTCATGCACACCAGGAAAAGATTAACTCAGCTGTTCTGTTTTTCAGATTTGACTGAAGAACGACTGGGAGACGGCAACCCGGCAGACAATACGGAGGTCTTTAGTGACAAAGACACTGACCAGAGGAGTTCCCCAGATGTGGCAAAGAGTAAGGGCTGCTTCACCCCTGAGAGCCCTGAGATAGTGTCCGTGGATGAAGGGGGGTACGCTGTTCAGAAAAACGGAGGCAACCCTGAGAGCCGCCCGGACAGCCCCAAGTATCACGCGGAGCAGAATCACCTCCTGATTGAGGGCCCCTCGGGGACTGTTTCTCTGCCCTTCAGCTTGAAAGCCAACAGACCGCCGCTTGAAGTGTTAAAAAAGATATTCCCCAACCAGAAGCCAACGGTGCTTGAGCTCATCCTCAAGGGCTGTGGCGGGGACCTGGTGAGCGCCGTGGAAGTCCTTCTGTCCAGCCGATCCTCAGTCACGGGAGCAGAGCGAACTTCCGCAGAACCCGAGAGTCTAGTGTTGCCCTCCAACGGGCACATCTTTGAACATACCTTGAGCTCCTACCCCATCTCGTCTTCCAAATGGTCTGTGGGATCAGCCTTTCGAGTCCCAGACACCTTGAGGTTTTCTGCCGACTCTAGTAATGTTGTCCCCAATCCCTTGGCTGTGCCTCTGCAGCACCCTTTCCCCCAGCCACCCCGGTACCCGCTGATGCTGAGGAATACTTTGGCGAGAAACCAGTCGAGCCCCTTTTTGCCCAATGATGTCACCCTGTGGAACACTATGACGCTGCAGCAGCAGTATCAGCTGAGGTCCCAGTATGTCAGTCCTTTCCCCAGTAACTCTACCAGCGTCTTCAGAAGCTCGCCCGTCCTTCCTGCCCGCGCCACGGAAGACCCTCGGATTTCCATCCCTGATGATGGGTGTCCAATTGTGTCAAAGCAGCCCATTTACACCGAGGACGACTATGATGAGCGGTCTGACTCCTCAGACTCTAGAATACTCAATACATCATCTTAAAGTGGTGCTGGATGGGTGGCGGTCAGGTGACATTTTCTGTGCGTTTTGTCCCCGAGGCATCTGAGGAGAGGCCACATCTTGTGTATGCCCTTTCCTTCTGTTTGACAAAGTGACTGTGCTTGATTCTATACATTAGCAATAAAAACATAACTTATTTAACTTCTTGCACTTCACTGGAAAATGCCAAATAGCTCTGCTCTGTGGCTTTAGTGCTGAATGTTTATTGTAAAAGAGAGTCTAATGTTAAGAATAGTCTTGGGAAGGCTGGGTCCATGGAAGATTTATTTGGGGATGTAAAGCTGAAGGTCAGCCTTGCACCTAAACCCAACCTGGAATGTTAATGAAATAATATACTTGAATGCAATTTTGTAAAAGTGGATTCCTCAGGATATGTGAAACCTAAAGGAAGTGGTTCTGTTGCAAATGGACTATAAACAGGGACATTATATTCTTATGCTAAAAATCCTTGCATTTTAAAGAGAGATGCACTTAAGAATAGAGTGAACTGCTCATATGCTTATTTAAGCTTGGACAGTTTTCAGAGACAAACCCCATTAAGAATTACTCTTTTCACATGGCTGAATCGAAACATGTGTAATGTCAATGTAAAACCAATCACAGCTGTGAACTGCATGAAATGTATTGTGAAATGAACACAAGATTAAGCTTTGTCAGGTTAATGTAGCATGCTAAGGACTCTAGAAAAAAATAAACTAAGAAGACGAACTTGGATTATGTCATTTCTACTTGTGGAAAGAGGATCTCTAAAAATAGAAACTTGATGTAAAAATGACTTACTAATGCATGGGTTAGGAATCAAATTATCAATTAAATGAGACATTCCTGAGAAATATGAATGGCAAAGTTTTAGGGCTACATTCAGAAAGACAGATAATTTGTTCAAGAATGGAGTTAGTTAATTCTCTCCATCCATTCATTTATCCAACAGATACTTATTGAGTGCCTACTATGTGTAAGAGAATGTGCTTTCCATGTATTATCCATGTTACCTACCAATGAGTCCAAGAGAAGCAGGTATTTTTGTGGAGAATCCCATTGAAAACAAAGTAAAAATGGAGAACTCCCAACAATGTACAGTTGAGTGTGGGAAGCAAGGAAAGTGCTTAGCCCGGTACCTGACATAGGAAGTACGCAGTCCATGAAAACTATTGCTTCTATTCATTAAATTGAGTAGCTTTGCATTCAGAATATAGACATGCATTCCTTCATTCTTACTTGGAGAACATGGCATTCTGGTTTGAAGCAAACATTGAAAACCAGGGCTTTTTTCTTTTATTTTAAAAACATTGTTGAAGTGCTGTGTATGACAAACTTCTTGCTCAGATTTTTTTTAGAGAGAATTTTCAAACAGTAATATTCAGTGGCGCTCACACCAACCACTTCTCTGACTGTTTCCATTTTTCAAAGTGCTTGAAAGGTAAGATGACTGCTTAGGTCAGACAATAAACTTATGAATGTGGAAGGGAAAGTAAATAAGCAAATAAATAAAAGCCTCTACATGACAAGGATGCAGAGAGAGCTCCCAGTGCAGGAATAAGTCTTAAAAGGTTCTTCGGTCCTGGGAGGGAGAAAGGCAAGTTCTCTCAGCCTGAGATGCTCCCCACCCTTGAATGGGTTCCCATGGGAAGGGAGATATTTAAAACAAAAGAGCCTTCTCGTTTTTATTTCCATTGGGCACTTTTGACATGAAAAACCTTTGAGGGGAAAAAATTCCCTGTACTAGTTGGACTAGTATGTATTTAATTGACATAGTTACATAGTAGAGTGTTTAAAAGTAAATATGGGCCAGGCATGGTTGCTCATGCCTATAATCCCAGCACTTTGGGAGGCCGAGGCAGGCAGATCGCTTGAGCTCACGAGTTTGAGACCAGCCTGGGCAACATGGCCAAACCCTGTCTCTACAAAAAATAGCCAGGTGTGGTGGCATGTACCTGTAGTCCCAGCTCCTTGGGAGGCTGAGGTGGGAGGCGGAAGTTGCATTGTACCACTGTACTCTAGCCTGGGCCATAGAGCCAGACCTTGTCTCAAAAAAAAAAAAAAAAAAGTAAATATGGTTTCTTGTTAAGGTTATATTTAAACATTAATGTTTATATAAGGAAGAAAGGGCATGGAGGAGAAAGTGGTTTGCCCCCTGATTCTAAAGACATGTCCAGGACATTTTACGTAGCAACGAAGTGCTGATGTCTGGACCTATCTAGGACAAATGTATTTTAAAGGCATCTTCATTGCAAAAGTTTACCCACATTTAACAAGAAATAATGATAATGTACCACAGCACCTAAGCCAAGATGCTACAAAGCTTGTCCTCAGATATTACTTCTTCAGGTCGAACCACCCAAACTGAACAAAACCTCACTGATACGGCATCCTTACAGCTTGATTTTGCCTATAAATCATTATCATTGACCTCTTTATGATGGCCAGCAAAATGGAATTATCTGTAAAGCAATTTATTTGTGGGCTAGTGCAGGTATGTTTGGTCCTCAGTATAATCCGAAAAAAGAGGCTTGGCATGGTGGCTCATGCCTGTAATCCCAGCACTTTGGGAGGCCGAGGTAGGTGGATCACCTGAGGTCAGGAGTTTGAGACCAGCCTGGTCAACATGGTGAAACCCGTCTCTACTAAAAATACAAAAATTAGCCAGGCATGGTGGAGGGTACCTGTAGTCGCAACTACTCAGGAGGCTGAGGCAGAGAATCGCTTGAATCCGGGAGGTGGAGGTTGCAGTGAGCCGAGGTCATGCCACTGCATTCCAGTCTGGGTGACAGAGTGAGATTTCGTCTCAAAAAAAAAAAAAAAAAAAAAAATCTAAAGAAGTGTTTGCTTCAGTGGGTTAAGTGTGGTCAGGGGTCAGAAATGAGAAATTGGGTGTTAAGATCCTATGTCCTCCCAGCATTCAGTTTTACTTCCTCTGAGTCCCGATTTCTGAGCACCCTCTGGTTAAAGAGGCAAAGCTCTTGGATTCTGCCACAGCATGTAGAATTCAAGGGAAATGAATACTCATCTGCCCACAGGTTCTCAGTCATTCTTTCACATGAAACTGAACATCTGGATGAAGAGAAAAAAAAAAACCAACTTCTGTTTTAATTCCCTCTGTCACACAGACAACACATGTGGGGGCCGGGCTAGGCTGTACACTTTCAGTGTTCATCAACTGATATTTGATTTGTGTGTCAACCCAGTCTTAGAGAAAGTTAATCCACATTAAACCACAATGCCGCTCCTCCCTTCTGGTGGATCTGTCCACTCCTAGTGTTGGTGTAAATGCTTTGTCTAAGATGCTGTGAGTGTGGGTGGTTTAGTTAGGTTCTAGAGCATTCGTGTCAAAGTGTGGTCCGTGTACCCAGGTGCTTAATTTCTAGTGTGGATTCCTGGGCCTGACTTGTTGAGTCAGAATCCCTGGTAGTCTAAGCAGTAGATTTTTATCATCCTCTCCAGGTAATTTGTACACTGACTAAGATGTGAGAATGACCTCCCTCTTCATCACATCCTTGGGTTTTCTTTTTAGATCTATGCCATGTAAAAGGGCTGAAGGCTATAAACTTTTATGCTGAGATGTTAAGCCCTTTCTCCCCCATTCCCACCTACTTTTCTAGGACAAGGGTAAACATCAACATGTAAACAGTCTTAGAACATACCCTAGATCTAGTTCAATGTTGGCATCAATGTCAATTATTAGGTTGAGTATACATTTGGGATCAGACTTGCTTGTTTCTGGAAATTTGGTTGGTGAAGGACCTCATAAGAGCTTAAACGTGCTATTCTTTCCCCCAGGGGGAGGGCCAGAATTTTTGGCACTGCTGATCCTTCTGGCTGTCCCATGATTTCCAGTTTACTAGTGACATCTGAGAATAGGTTTTGCCCTCGAGATTTGAGCTTTAAGAAATAGCAGCATTCTTGTTGATGGGGGTGGGAAGAAGTAGTTTTATAGATGAATTGAGAAGCAAGACATTTGTCAGGTACATGGATATGGTTGAAATTAACGGTAGGGCAAACTTGAGAGGCACAGGTACCAGAGAAAGGGGGCAGTGATTCTGGACCACTGGTCCAGGCTGTTAAGTTCGTCAACAGGCTCATAAGAGCCTAAGAACATTTCAAATTTATAAAAAGAAACAGGACTAGAGAAGGAGGTAAGAGGTGTAACAGTTCTGTATTACCAGACTTGCTCTTTAGGGACTCAAATCCCAAGGTCCCTAGCTTGCCCTAAGGATAGAGGGGGTGGGAGTGGTGGGAGAAGGAGCATCTTGGGAACATTTGTTGGGTGCCCAGAAAACAGGCTTTGACTGCATTTGAACTGACATATTTGAAAAATGAACTTTATTTCACTGCATACTGTTTCAGTGATTCATTCTTTAGATGTGCATTTACTCAGCAGAAGTGAGTCGAAAATAAGATGGATGCTAAATTTATATGTTAATTTTAATATTGAAGCTATCTTATATTTGAAGAATAAGATCAATGCTTCAATTTCATTTCTTATGTGGTACTGAACATTGTCATTACTGGAAAAAAAAATCATTTCGGAATGCATCCTCCCCAAATTCTAATCTCAGAGGGCAGAGGAGGCTCAGGAGAGGCAATCTTGCCTTTTGTTGATGGTCTATTCTGGATATGCTTCAATGTTCCCACAGTATCATTTACTATTTCAGTGTGAAGGGTAAATAGGAAAGGTAGTGGTTTTCCCTTAAATTACAATGGAGTTTATTTACTAATTGGATTCTGAGAGTTTGCGGAGACTGTTAGGCTATGTCAAGAGTTTCATATATCCCATGGGAAAAGCCACTGGACTTAACCAAAAGTAAACTCAGCAGTTATTGAGAAAAATTATCACTTCAGAAGACTTGAGTCACTGCTTGTTGGTTTTAGACCATGACCTCATCCTGCCACTGTGATTTAAATGAAAGATTCCTAAGATCTGTGGAAGTATCTCTGTCTCCTAGCCAAATATGGCAGAACCAGATGTGTGATGGTTGCTATAGAGGGAGGGTGGGTGAGTTAAACGTGGGACCTTTCTCAGCCCCAGGAGCTGCTATGGCAATACCAGTGGGCTCTCTCCTCACTAGCAGACTGCTGGCTGTCCATGCAGCCCCTGGCTTTCCTTGTTGCTTCTGCCTTCAGGGATCACTGGGTGAAATAGGCTGCTGTGGTGGCTGTCCATTTTGGGTCCAGCCAAGGGGCAAGTGGGGCCTCAGATCCAGAGTGGGTGCCCTTTTCAAATTTGTCAGACCAGAAAACGTGCTGTTTTAGAAGCCTTTTTCTACTTTGCTCAAAGGTATACCAAAATCTATCAGAGACCCTAGAGAAAGAGAGAGAAAGAAAAATGAATGAGTTGCTAGAGAACAGCTTGAGCATTGAAAGGAATAGCTGTGGCAGCCATGGATAAATAAATCTTTGTCAACCTATCTCCTTTGGCCTGTCCCCCTTGAGAAAATAGGAAGTAGTTTCAATTAGAGTTTCAAAAAAATCTCACTCAATGGATTTGAGATTAAAAATGAAGGGAGATGTTGGAAAGGGAGCTGGGAGAACTAGCCTTTATTGAGCATCTACTACCTGCATCTGTTAGGTCAGCCCACCATTCTGACCTCAGTATATCTCTGTGGATTGTCCCTGATCTAAAACCAGCTCAGGCCACCTGCAACCAGGTGGGCATATATCATTTGGGTCTGCCTGAGTAGACAACAGCATATGTAAAACAACACAAATGAATGAATATGCCCACAGCAAACACTGATTTATGCAGTTTTCTTTTCTTTTTCTTTTTCTTTTTTTTTTGAGATGGAGTCTCACTTTGTCGCCAAGCTGGAGTGCAGTAGCATGATCTCAGTTCACTGCAACCTCTGCCTCCCGGGTTCAAACAATTCTCCTGCCTCAGCCTCCAGAGTAGCTGGGACTGCAGGTGTGCACCATCACAGCTGGTTGATTTTTGTATTTTTAGTAGAGATGGGGTTTCACCATATTGGCCAGGATGGTCTTGATCTCCTGACTTTGTGATCCACCCGCCTCGGCCTCCCAAAGTGCTGGGATTACAGGTGTGAGCCACTGTCCCCAGCTGATTTATTTATTCAGTTTTCTATCTTCAAGACAGCCCTGTGAACCCGCATGTCTGCATATCTCTAATACAGTAATATTTGAGATTCACTGCAGATCCTGAATCTTCAAGAAACATTATGTCTAATGCAGCTTAGTATTAAAGATATCTTATTGTATCCAGAGTTTTGAGAATTGGAATAATGCTTTGTATACCACTGTTTATACCCTTAGAGAAAATCTTATTAATCCAACACTGATTTAGTCAAATTAGCAATTCAAAGCACCTGCTAGGTATTATTTTGAAACATTAAATCGAACCCAAATGCGAATTAATTTATTAAAAAACACTTCTAGCCAGGCACGGTGGCTCACACCTGTAATCCCAGCATTTTGGGAGGCCGAGGCAGGTGGATCACAAGGTCAGGAGTTTGAGACCAGCCTGACCAACATGGTGAAACCCCGTCTCTACTAAAAATACAAAAATTAGGCCAGGCGTGGTGGCATGCGCCTGTAATCCTGGCCACTCGGGAGGTTGAGGCAGGAGAATAGCTTGAACCCGGGAGGTGGAGGTTGTGGTGAGCCGAGATCATGCCATTGCACTCCAGCCTGGGCAACAAAAGTGAAACTCAATCTCAAAAAAACCAAAAAACAAAAAACAAAACAAAACAAAACCGATTCTACTCAGAATCCCGCACTTTCCAAAACTGGTTTGGAGTTAAGTGAACACAGGAGCGAGCATTTAAAAAGCACTTATTCTGGCTGGGTGTGGTGGCTCATAGCTGTAATCCCAGCACTTTGGGAGGCCAAGGTGGGAGGATCACTTGAGCCCAGGAGTTTGGGACCAGCCTAGGCAACATAGTGAGACCTCATCTCTACAAAAAATTTAAAAAAGCTGTGGTGGTACACGCCTGTAGCCCTAGCTACTCGGGAAGCTGAGACAGGAGGATCTGTTGAGCCCAGGAGTTCGACATTGCAGTAAGCTATGATTGTGCCATTGCACTGTAGCCCAGGCGGCAGAGCAAGACCCTGTCTCTTAATAATACATTTAAAAAGCACTTACTCTGTGCTAGCCATTGTTAACATCTATTAACTCATTTAATCCTCTCGACAACCACATGAGGTCAGTAGATCACCATTCCTGTTTCGCAGATGGGGAAGCAAAGAAGTAACTTTCTCAAGGTCAATTATCTGGAAGGGGTGGATGTGGGCTTTGGTCTCAGGACTTTGGATCCAGTTTATGGGCTCAGGAGTTCACAGTGCTTTTTGGGGCTCCGGGACCTTTGCCCAGCCACTTGGCTTTCTCCTGGGCCCGAAGCCGCCTCCATCAGAGGTGGGAGTTGCGGCCGTGGCTGTCGAGGGCAACCCCCGGGAGCCTGAGAGGACATGGCGTGAAACCCTGCAGGTGAGAGCGACCAGGACCTTCCGTTTTCCTGAGCCGCCTGCCTGAATGGTCTTCCTGGCTCTGCTGCCCCCTGGAGGCCAGTGGAGGTAAATGCGTGAAGTCAGCATTTTCCCTCCGCTTGTTAGTCCTCCTCGTTCATCTCTTGGCCAAACCAGAAAAAGATATGAGGGTATTTCAAAGACATCTTTACTATATTTTATTTAACTCAAATTCAAGGATCCCTCTCCCAGGACAGCTGTGACTACAGACCATAGCTTTCATACTTCCCCACCCCACGGCGCAGGACCGGCGGGGGATTTCCAAGAAGCCCCTAGCCCCTGGGGCCCTGAAGACCCTCCTAGAAGTTTCAGCCTGGCTGATGACATGCATGCGTGTTGACTATGGCTTGCGGCTTAAACTGAAATGTGAATTATCTAATGCCACCACGGAGGAAATGTAATTTTAAGACGCAACTTTATTAGAACTGCTAGGCAAGTAATGGCCAGGAAAACCATTTCATTCATATTTTCTCCAAGTGGCGTCTATGACTCACGGCATCTGGCAGCCCCTAAAGTGTCTGTTCAAACAATTTAGATTCTGAATCCATCTTTAAATCTTCTCAACCAGAACTTCTGGGAGGGGATATCTCCCTCCTTCCCAGGAATCCACAGTTGCAGTGAGAACCTCGAAGTCCACTCCCGTCCAGGGAGCAGCCTTAGAGAACTCAGTCAGGCCCTCCAGTGAAGGAGGAAAAGGCAAATCTAGTCATAATACTTGAAGTATATTGCTCGTCTTTAAAAATTACCCACCCAGGTGAATAAAACACTCTCTCAGGGTAAAAGCACATGTGAATTTGTCTACATCATTGTAATAAGGCTCCCGGGGCGGGGGCGGGGTTGGTTAGCACCAGTAATCAGCAGCAAGGAATACTACTAACTACATCATCCCCACAGCGCTTCGGGGGCAAGGACAATTATTTGCCCTTCACAGTTATGGATTGGTTTGACCAATTAAAAGAAAAATTAGCCAAAGAGAATTTTTCTTTTTTTAAAGTCAGAGCGAGACCCAGTCAGTAAGCATTTTGAAATGTGGGTGGAGGACCCAGTTGCCTTACGAGCGTGCCTTTGAAGGAGGAGGAGGAGGAGGGGAAGGAAGGAGCAGTGAAGATGGAGACTCTTTGGACAAAGCGGGGCTTCCAGCATGTTCGGTGGTACAGTTCTGACCCTGTCCAATCATGGGACTGACCTGTGCCAGCATATGGGGGTGGTTCGAGGCGGATGGTAGCATCTGGGATCTCTGTTTGGTTCCCAGCTGACAGGAATATCCTCTGCAGCTCCACCGGGGAGCAGGGCGGACAAGGCGAGGTAGTTAAGTCTACAGGAAGGAGGGAGGATTGTGGTTTCTGAGCTGGCCTCCCTCTCCCAAGGGGTGGGAGGGAGGCCTGGAGCAACTTCAGCTGAGCTCCATAGCTCCGGCCCCCACCAGCAGTAAGGGCACGATGAGTGTTCGGAGGACAAGTGAAGTGAGCCCACCTGTGCTCTGGGAGCCCCAGCATCTGCTGCAGCCATCATGGCAGGGAGAGGAAAGGGCAGGGCCGAAGCCAGCGCGACCTGCAGACGATCCACCCATGGGTAGTGGGCGTGGCCCTCAGTGAGCGGAAGGGATAGGGAGAATAAAATGCATTGCTGTTGTGGCCTAAAGGCCTCCCACCTGGAAGGAAGCCAGGGGAGCCTGACCAGACAGCCGGTTCCAGTGGTCATTTGCCCAGGAGAGTAGCCACTCTGTGGGTGGGATCAAGTCCTTCCTACATCATCCCAGACAGTTATTCACACACCAGAGCTTTGGTGACTTGCTCTGAGTCTAGCTGAACCCAGATACCTTTGTTTTCCAGATTTCCTGATAAATTAGCACCAAAGAAAGAAGAGCTCATTAACTGTCTTGGTCCATATATAAGACACCAGTTAAACTTGAATTTCAGATAACCAGTGAATAATTTTTTAGCATAAGCATGTCCCAGGCTGAATTTGTATAGGTATATATTTTTATGTGTATGTGTGTGTGTATATCTATATATATATTTGTAGACTATAACTATGTCCAGGGAATATTA
>NC_045447.1:81388686-81448709 GCF_002776525.5 Piliocolobus tephrosceles | reverse complement strand
ATATAACACGTGATATAATATATAATACATAATATTCCCTGGACATAATTATACTCTATAATATATGTATTGCCTATACATACTTATACTAAAAAATTATCCATTTTTTATCCAAAGTTGAATTCAACTGGGCATCCTATGTTTTTGTTAGCTAAATCTTGTAACACTACTGGAAGCGATGTGTCTGTGGTATGACTGTAGCTGTCACCACGGTCACGTCCCTGCAGTTAAGAAAACAGGAAAGCTGAAGTGGTAACAAAATGGGCTGAAGGCCTAATCCAGTCCTCAGGTGTATTTTGTTTGATGAGTACAGAGTTTTTGTTTTCATTTTCAAATGATTGCCAACATTGAAAAATCCAGAGATCTCACATATGCACTGAGTGTTTAGGCGTTTCTGGAAAAGTGGAAGATCTGTCAATATCGTATGGAAACAAATTAGATGTTCCCTGCCTTGGTCTCATTCATTTGTGCTTCTTTCCTGTCGCTGAATTTGGGACAGATCCTTGTAGGGTATTCGATTCCCTAAAATTTTCCCTAGAACAGGCAGGAACTTTTTTGGGGGTGCTTAAATTCCTGAGTGCCTGTCAAGCCTGACCAGGCTGATCTAAAGCAGGAGGGCTCTTTGCCCCTCCCCCTTGACATTTGACCTGCAGACTTGCTCCTTATAAGGCTTAGATGTGACCTGGGACAGGTCCCTAGCTTCTCCCAGGATCTCTATTTTCATCCCTAAAATGAGCGGACAACTATCCATGTTTCCCAACTTTTTTGTACCAAAAGTTCTGTTTTGTCAACCTTATGCCACTGTGGTTCCAGTTTTTGCTTGTTTGTTTGTTTTATAGAATGGTTCACAAATTTATGAGTCATCCTTGCTAATCTTCTCTGTGTCATTCTGATTTTGGTATGTGTGCTGCTGAAGCGAGTGCATGGACCTGATGTTTTCAAAGATCTGTCTACCCAAGCAAGTGGCGTATATTACAAATAGCCTGTAAATTCTGACCAGCCTGAAAGCTAACTGGTTGCATTACACCACATGGGTCAAATTCCCTCTAAAAGCAAAAACATTTTGTAAGCTCCTGTAACCTTACTGAAAACAAGGATACCTTTAAAGCCAGTAAGGGCTGGGTGCGGCTAGCCTAGGCTACACTTCATTAACACACTCCAAAATTTCAGTGGTTTAACACAAAAAAGTTTATTTTAAAACTTTAACCCATGCAGAATCTGCCATGGGTTTGGCAGCTCTCTTGGCAGTGGCAGAAGAATTGTTTCCTTTTTTTTTTTTTTGAGACAGAATCTTACTCTGTCTCGTAGGCTGGAGTGCTGTGCATGATCTTGGCTCATTGCAACCTCCACTTCCCAGGTTCAAATGATTCTCCTGCCTCAGCCTCCCGAGTAGCTGGGATTACAGGTACACACCACCACGCCTGGCTACTTTTCTGTATTTTTAGTAGAGGTGGGTTTCACCATGCTGGATAGGCTGGTCTTGAACTCCTGACCTTGGGCGATCTGCCCTCCCAAAGTGCTGGGATTACAGCCACTCTGGCTTTAGTTTCCTTTTTTACTGTAGCTTGACCACTTCCACACGTGGTTTGCTGGCGGGCTTTCCAGGTCCTCACCTCTGCTCACATTTCATTGGCTGGATCCAGTCTGGTGGCTTCACTTAGAGGAAGGGGCCAGGAGGTAGACTTTTCTGCATGCCTGGGAAGCTGTGGAGAAAAGCACACAGTGAACACTAAGAGGCGACACCACAGGGACATGAGCCCTTTCAGCTCCAAAATCCTACCTTCTGTCATTCTTCAGAGTGGTCACATGGTGTGGTCTGTAGCTATGCTGGCGTGACCTTTAAGATGACTGACTGCTGTCAAGCAGAACAGACGCTACAGATATATTGAGCTTTAAGTATTTCCAAATCCCATGTTCTCTTCCTGATGATAATAGCTACATCTGTCTTTCCTTCTTTCTTTCGTCCTTTCTTTCTTTCTTTCTTTCTTTCTTGCTTGGTTGCTTGCTTCTTGCTTTCTTTCTTTTTTTTTTTGAGATGGAGTTTTACTTTTGTCACCCAGGCTGGAGTGCAATGGCTCGATCTCTGCTCACTGTAACATCTGCCTTCTGGGTTCAAGCCGCTCTCCTGCCTCAGCCTCCCAAGTAGCTGGGATTATAGGCACCCACCACCACACCTGGCTAATTTTTGTACTTTTAGTAGAGATGGGGTTTGACCATGTTGGCCAGGCTGGTCTCGAACTCCTGACCTCAGCTGATCCACCCACCTAGGCGTCCCAAAGTGCTGGGATTACAGGCATGAGTCACCGCACTGGCCATAGCTGACCTTTATTTTGTGTGCATGTATCAACTCACTTATCTTCACAACAGCCCTAAAAGGCAGGTACATTTTTTGTTGTTCCTGTACTACTTTTTTTTTTTAACAGGAATTGTTTCATAGATTTTAAAAACAGGCTCTGTCCTCACTTGAACGGACATGTTTGAAAAATGAACTCGAGTCCACTGTGCGCTGTTTCAGTGATGCATTCTTGATATGTGCATTTGCCCGGCGGAAGGCCCAGAATCGCTAAGCCACTGCTTCAGGGTCATGCAGACGCTGATGGCCAGCTGGATTTCCCTCTCAGAGTCACATCCCAGAGCCCGTCATGGGCTGAAACGCAGGGGCTCTGACATGTCCAGCCTCCAGAGTCTGTTCCTCAGGATTTCAGAGACCAGCTCATCAGGAGAGTGAAGCCTGAGTGTAAGATGAAACTGGCATTCAGTTGACCAGCTACTGTAAGTTGGCTTTAACTGGCTGTGAAATATTTTGCCCCTACAGGGAGCTTTAACTGTGTTTTGTCCTTTTTGCCGTTTAGTGGCCCACGTTCCAGTGGGTACAATTTCCAGCTCCCAGTCCCAGACTAGCCCCTAATTAAAATACAATGTTTTCCCTTCAAGCTTGGTTTGAAAGTCAACTGACAATTTTTTTGTTTTCTGTGTTAGGAAATTGTTTTTATTTTTTGAAAAGGGATTTACAGAGCTCTAAAGTAAAAAGACATACAAAGATTTACAGTGAAAATTCTCCCTCCTCTCAGCTACCTGAGTGCAACCAATGTTATTAGTGTCTTGGGCATCCTTCCAAAAATATTCTATTTTTAATTTTCTTTTTAGAAACAGGGCATCGCTCTATCACCCGTGGTGATCACAGCTCACTGCAGCCTCGACCTCCCCAGGCTCAAGTGATCCTCCTAATCTCAGCATCATGAGTTGCTGACACTGTAGACACATGCCACCAGGCCCAGCTAATTTTTGTTATATATTTTATTTTATTTTTTTGTAGAGACAGCATCCTACCATGTTGTCCAGGCTGGTCTTGAACCCCTGGACTTAAGTGATCCTCCTGCTTCAACCTCCCAAAGTGTTGGGATTACAGGCGTAAGCCACTGTGCCCAGCCCTTCCAGAAATATTTTCTGCACATGCAAGCATAAGTATTCTTTTTTCATTTTCTTTAAAAATTAACTATACACACAGTTGTTTTACCTTGCCTTTTTTTTCTGTCCACTTACTGTGTTTTGGAGATAGTTAAATATAATTATAAAGATAGTTTCTTCATTTAAAAAATTACATAGTATTTGGCTGTTCCATAGTTTATTTAGCAGTCCCCTTCTGATAAATATGTTAAGTTTTCAAGTCATGTACTATTAAATGATTTAGTAATAAATAACTTTAGACAAATGTGATTTGAAGTGGGAGCAAGTGTAAGTTGCATAAATTCATGGAAGAGGAATTTCTGCAGCAAAGCGTACATGCGTTGGTAATTTTACTAGACACTGCCAATTTGTCCCCTTATAGGCATTGCTCCAGTTTATACTCCCACCAGTAAAGTACGAGAATGTCAGTTTTCCCACATCCCCAGTGAGTGTGTTTTCAATTGTAATTTTCCACAACTTGAAGATCTCAGTATGCTTTCATTTGCATTCTCTTCTTATGAATGGAGGTGAGCTTCTTTTCATATGTTTCAGAGCCATCTGCATCAACGAGCATCTCTTTCTTGGAGTGCTGGAAGAACACTTGCCCTCGAACAGGTCTGTGACCCAAGCTCAGAGCTGGCAGAACCCATCGCAGCTTAACCACCAGGGTTTGTAGCTAAATGTCTTACGCAAGGAAGTGGTTGGTTTCTGCAGTGTGTTCTCATTAGAAATGCTTGGTCACTGAAACCAATCCTAACCAGGCTGATGGCGCCATCTATCTTTCTGAGATGGGTAAATGGAATGCAATGCAGTTTGACAAGGGGGACATTTGGGACCTGACAGGGATGATTTCAGGGACCTGATGTTGATGATGAACTCTGCCAGGGGCTGTGGATGTGTTTCATCAAAGCTGAAAATATCATCAACTTACTGAATTGTCTTTCGTCCTACTTGATGTCACTGAAGTGAGCATGTCTTTTTGATTTTCTTTTTTTTTTTGAGACGGAGTCTTGCTCTGTCGCCCGGGCTGGAATGCGGTGGCCGGATCTCAGCTCACTGCAAGCTCCGCCTCCCGGGTTTACGCCATTCTCCTGCCTCAGCCTCCCAAGTAGCTGGGACTACAGGCGCCCGCCACATCGCCCGGCTAGTTTTTTGTATTTTTAGTAGAGACGGGGTTTCACCGTGTTAGCCAGGATGGTCTCGATTTCCTGACCTCGTGATCCGCCCGTCTCGGCCTCCCATCTTTTTGATTTTTAAAAAATGTTTGGCCAGGTGCAGTGGCTCATGCCTGTAATCCTAGCACTTAGGAAGGTTGAGGCAGATGGATCGCTTGTGCCCAGGAGTTCAAGACTAGTCTGGGCAACATGGAGAAAGCCCGCCTCTGCTAAACAGTAGACACAAAAAATTTGCTGGGTGTGGTGGCGAACACCTGTAGTCCCAGCTACTTGGGAGTCTGAGGTAGGAGGATCACCTGAGCCCAGGGAGGTTGAGACTGCAGTGAGCCGTGACTACACCACTGCACTCTGGCCTGGGTGACACAGTGAGACCCTGACTCAAAAGACAAACAAAACAAAATTTTATTTTATTTTATTTATTTATTTTTTTTGAGACGGAGTCTCGCTCTGTCCCACAGGCTGGAGTGCAGTGGCCGGATCTCAGCTCACTGCAAGCTCCGCCTCCCGGGTTCACGCCATTCTCCTGCCTCAGCCTCCCGAGTAGCTGGGACTACAGGCGCCCGCCACATCGCCCGGCTATTTTTTTGTATTTTTAGTAGAGACGGGGTTTCACCGTGTTAGCCAGGATGGTCTCGATCTCCTGACCTCGTGATCCGCCCGTCTCGGCCTCCCAAAGTGCTGGGGTTACAGGCTTGAGCCACCACACACGGCCAAGAAAATTTTATTTTTAAAAAATAAAAGGCCCATATATATAGAGAATAGTGAAATGAACCCTAATCTACACATCACCAACATTAAGCAGTTATAAAGACTACACGACACTTGATCCGTCCATCCCATTTCCTGTTTCTTCCTTTTGGTTGAGGTAAGTAGTCTTTAAAGCAAATAATGTCATTTCACCCTTATGTACTTCAGTAAATATCTCTAAAAATGGACATATTCATATATAATTACAATGCCATGATCAGATCTGACAAAATTAATAGTAATTCGTTGGTATCATAAGACCGAGTTCATAAAAATCTCCGAGTTGTCTCCAGCCTCGCTCCCCCTTTACTGTGGCTTTGTCTGATGGGGGTCCACATGCTGTATTTGGTTCTATGTTTCTTACGTCTCTTCATTTGCACAGTGGACTCCTGCTTTGTGAGGAAACGGAGTCCATTGCTCAGCAGAATGCTCTCCATTCTGAAACTGCGTGTTCGCTTCCTCGTGGAGTCACTTAATTTCTTCCTGTATCCCCCGTGTTTCCTGTAGAGTGGAAGCAGATCTAGAGGCTTCTTTGATACGGGTGTAAACGTTTGAGGGAGATGTACTGCCCAGGAGATGCTGGTCCACTGCCTACTGCGTCACTTCTGAAGGGACACAGAGGGTCTTTAGTCCATCAGGCAAGATCAGTGGGGGTCAGTAATGTCAGCCAGACCCCTCCATTTCAAACTCCACCTTCCATCTTTTCTCTACAACTTTTCATTTGCTTGCTATGTTGCTGGAAGCAGTTATTTCAATTAGGGATTGAAAAATGGGGATTTTCCTTTTTAAAAAAAATTTTTTTTTGAGAGGAAGTCTCGCTCTGTCACCCAGGCTGGAGTGCAGTGGCATGATCTTGGCTCGCTGCAACCTCCCCTCTCCTGGGTTCAAGTGATTCTCCTGCCTCAGCCTCCCGAGTGGGATTATAGATGCGCGTCACCACGCCCAGCTCGTTTGGGTATTTTTAGTAGAGACGGGGTTTTGCCATGTTGACCAGGCTGGTCTCAGACTCCTGACCTCAGGTGATCCGCCCGCCTTGGCCTCCCAAAGTGCTGGGATTACAGGCGTGAGCCCCTGCACCCGGCGGGGATTTTCTAATTCTACCATTCCTTCCACATTTATTAGCTGGAGTTTTTTCTTTATATAAAGAAACCTAGAGTTATTTTGTCATCTTGGAATAGTTTATATCATTGTTAAAGTGGCCAATGATTTCCTCAGCTTTCTTGTTTTTTTAAGTAGTCTATCCTTCTCCAGCTGAGGAAAAAAAGAGTGTATTATGTTCAGACCATGGAATTAGCCTAGGAAAGAAATAGCCTTCTTTTTAGCTTTACTTATTATCATAGAATGTTTAGCACTAGATGTGTGTGAAATTTCATAATTACTAATGGATCCTTTTTAGTTGCAGGCCTTACCCTTTCTCCCTGACTTTGGTCTTTTCCTCAGGGTCTGTCTCCCCGAATCAGCAAAAGCATTGAGCTATAAAAAATATGTAGGCTGAAATATCATCACTGAAATCACATTCCTTTTGCTCCAAAGCCAAACACCGCTTATTTGGATGATATTTGGATAATATGTTGCAATGACTCTCAGTTGTGTACACTTTGCTAAGAATTAATGCAACTGGCTTGCTTTCCATTTCACTGATTAATTTACTGAGGAAAAATAAATATGTTTGCCAGGTGATGGCGGGAGAGACAGGCCTGGAAAGGGAGTCGCAAAAGGAGGGAGTTGAATCACCAGGTGCAGGGCCCTTCCTAGATGGTTGTGGAGGCAGCTGTTGTTTTTTCAGCTAGTAGAAGCAGCTGATAGCATTTCATGCTAAGAAGAGATACTAGGAAGAAGGAAGAAGAGAAATAAAGATGTCCTGGGAACTTTTAACTGCTAAGGAATGGGTTAGGTCCCCAATTATGGGCACCTGAAATACCCATTCTTCCCCTGCCACACCATGTCTCTGTAAGATGTTTTTGCTGCAAGTCACATAAGGCTGAACTGAGAAAGGCCGCTGTGTAGACATGCGCATTTCTGAATAAATACCGACTGGGTGGTAGTATAGCACAGTGGTTCAGTTCACAGGCTTTGGAGACACATCTAACTGGGTTCAAGTCCTGGTTTCATCTTCTGGGTAAGTGGCTTTAATCTCTTCAGCCCTCAGTTTCCCCACCTGTAAAAGGGGGATAATAACAAGGCCACAGGGCTACTGTGAAGATTAAGTGGACTTGAGGCCTTTAACACATTTCCTCTCATATAGGCCTTCAATATATAATAACTTTGAAAAGGTGAAAATAAAAAATGGAAAAGATTTTTTATTTCAAAAGAGGATTCTACCAGTTGGTAGAAAAAGATTTTATTTTCACTAATCCAGTGGGCAGAAAGACTCCTCCAGGTATCCTTCTGTCATGCGAACAAGAGTGACCTGGTCAGCCACCAACAGCTGGATGCCCCTTAGACATTGCTAGGTTGTTCTGAATGTCAAAGCTTTCTGGCTTGATGTGGAGGAAAGGGAACTCTTACATACTTTGGTGGGAATGTAAATTATTAGTGCAGCCATTATGTAAAACAGTATGGAGATTTCTCAAGAAACTAAAAATAGAACTAACATATGATTCACCAATTCCACTACTGGATATTTATCCAAAGGTTAGGAAATCAGTACATTAAAGGGATATGTATACCCTCTTGTTTATTGCAGATTGTTCATAATAGCAAACATGGAATCAACCTAAATACCCATCAATGGATGAATACATAAGGAAAATATGGTACATATACACAGTGTAATACTATTTGACCGTAAAAAAAGAGTGATATCATGTTATTGGCAGCAACATGGATGGAACTGAAGGTCATCGTGTTAAGTGAAATAAACCAAGCACAGAAAGACAAATGTCAAATGTTCCCACTCATATGTGGGAGCTAGAAACATTGATCTCATGGAGATAGAGAGTAGGATGACAGACACTAGAAGCTGGGAAGGGTGTGCAGTGGGAGATGGGGGTAAAGAGAGGTTGGTTAATGGATTCAAACACATAATTAGGAGAAATAAGTTCTAATGTTTGACAGCAGAGTAGGATAGCCAGAGTTGACAACAAGGTATTGTATATTTCAAAAAAGCCAGAAGAGAGGACTTGAAGTGTTTGCAATACATATAAATGATACTCGCGGTGACGGATACGATAAAAAACCTGACTTGATCATTACGCAGTCTATGCATGTAACAAAAGATACACGTATCTCATAAATATGTACAAATATTTATGTATCAATAAAAAATAAATGTTTTAAAATGAAAAAAAGAAAGGCTTCTGGCCTGATGAAAAGCAGCTTCTAGCAGCCCTGATTTTTCACTTCCATCACTTTCATTCTACAGATCTAAGCCTTGTTCCCTAAAGCAGGGCTGAAACAAAATCCTCACCAGCACTGGGCGGACACTCTGCGTTCCTCGAGCCAATGGCGCCATCTTGTGGTGCTATTGCACTAACACAGCCTGGCCCTGGGCCCAGGTTTTGTGGCCACTCTCAGAGTTACCCTGAGTGTTCCCAAGAATAAGTTTCAGTGACGTCTTCTTGTTTTTCACACTTACTAAAGTGCAGTCAGCTGCCTGGCCTCCCATCAGCTCCTCAGAAGATGGGAACATTGTTCACTGTTCCTCTCTTTCTGGCTGTGCCTCACTCCTGTGCCTCTCACTGTGGCATGCCGGTGACATGCTGGTGATGGCATTTCTCTGTGTGGTCCCATTTATCCTTGGGAGAACTGATGACAAATGATAGGTACCTATGCAAGAATCATATGTCTGTTCTGAAGTAGGATTTAAGGGGATGTTTCTATCTTTTCCATGCCCTCCCTGGAACCCTAAGAATTTGTGAATGTCCAGTTGCTATAATTACAAGTGGCTAACTTCAGGGTCCAATGTGTGATTGGCTCTTACTCTATGATGATCTGACCTCACTCCACACAAGTCCCACGCAATTTCCAAAAAGCGTAGTCTCTGTACATCACCTTCCATGCTTTAGAGAGGACATCTGCCACGCTGAGTCTGAGGACACGGGGCACTAAGCGTACCCGAGGCAAAAGCATTAACTGAGTTAGCTCTAAAAGTTCACTATCAAGTGTGGTCTAAGGAGTAGCAGCAGTACCATCACTGGGAACTGGATAGAAGGCAGACTCTGGAGCCACGCCCTAGACCTACTGATTCAGAATCTGAAGTTTAGCTACACCCTAGAGATTGGCGCACTCACTAACATTTGAAAAGCACTGAACTGTGGCAGTGACTCTCAACTTTGGCGTAACAGTAGAATGACCCACAGGGCTTCTAAAGATCCTGATACCTGGCCCTCGCCCCGGACTGATTCTAGTCTCTGGGGGTGGGAAGTGGTGTGGGGGTAGGACAAACATTGAGAAAGAGGTTGACCATTTAGAACAGGGTCATTCAATTACCCAGAGCTGGATTTTATCACAATGAGGGTACAGGAAGTTGGCCTATAGCTCCTTCCTGAAGATCTCACAAAAGGAACAAACAGTGCCAAAACACAGCAACAACTCTCCAGTAGTAAACAAATTAAGTTAAGGGGCACAAATTCTTGTTAGAAATTTTAAACCATGGTGGTCAAGAAAATAAACGAAGCTTCTGGTGTAGACCACACAGGTATCTAACCCATCCCATCCTGCCTGCCTGGAGTGTTTCAAGAAAAGGAGGCTGGTGATGAAATTCTGAGAATTCTTACTAATATCCACCAATGGAAAGAGAAGAAAACCTGTGGAGTAAATAGGCAGCCTGTGGGAAAGGTTAAGAGTATTGTGATTTTTTTTCTTTTCCCCTCGAGACAGAGGTCTCACTGTGTCTCCCAGGCTGGAATGCAGTGGCATGATCATAGTTCACTGCAGCCCTGAACTCTTGGGCTCAAGTGATCCTCCCATCTCAGCTGCCCAAGTAGCTGGGACTACAGGGCAGGCTATCACACCTGGCTAATTTTTAAAACAATTTATCGTACAGATGGGATGTTGCTATGTTGCCCAGGCTGGTTTCAAGCTCCTGGCCTCAAGTGATGCTTCTGCTTCAGTGCCCCCAAAGTGTTGGGGTCACAGGCTTGAGCCACCACACCCAACCTGAAAATGTGTGTTCTAACAAGCCCTCCTGGTAGTCCTGATGCTCACTAACGTTTGAAAACTACCGACGTTAAACAGTCTCCAAATTGTGTTCGTAGCCACTTCCGTGCTGCCACCTCCAGCTTGCTGAGCTCCAGCTGAGGAAGGTGGGTGGGGAAGGAAGTTTCTATACTGTGGCTCCTACCCCGCTGACTGCCCACAAATCAACTGGGGGTAAAGCACCCAGGAGGGAGCTGGTTACAAATGCTGCTCACAAGAGTGGGCCCCCTGTTGGAGGGCTAAAGAAACCTGATCGTTACAGGCCTAGCACTGTGCCACTCTAGGAAATTAGATGGTGTCCGAAGTCCACTGAACTTACTACTCAAAACTTCTTTTGCAGCGCCTGGTGAGGGAAATTGCACGGGACATCAAAACAGATCTGTGCTTCTAGAGGACAGCTATTGGTGTTTTGCAGGAGGCAAGGAGGCCTACCCGGTTGGCCTTTTTTTGTTTTTATGAGATAGAGTCTCACTTTGTTGCCCAGGCTGGAGTGCAATGGCACAATCTCAGCTCCTTGCAACCTCTGCCCCAACTTCCCCCGGGTTCAAGCGATTCTCCCACCTCAGTCTCCTGAGTAGCTGGGATTATAGGTGTGCACCATCACACCAGGCTAATTTTTTGTTCGTATTTTTAGTAGAGACGGGGTTTCACCATATTGGCCAGGCTAGTCTTAAACTCCTGACCTCAAGTAATCGGCTCGCCTTGGCCTCCCAAAGTACTGGGATTACAGGTGTGAGCCACCACAGCTGGCCTGGTTGACCTTTTTGAAGATACCAACCTGTGTGCCGTCCATGCCAGACATGTAACAATTATGCCAAAAGGCATTCAGCTAGCACGTGGAGAACCGCTTAATAATCTACCATGATGAGAAACACGTTTCATTCTCAAAAAAATAAAAACTCTCTTCTTCCTGTTATTGGTAGTTGTGAACATTAGACATTTTTTTTTCCCCATGGGGCCAAAGGGTACCTAAGTATATGATTGTGAGTGGAAAAATAGGAGACAGAAATCAAGTATGGCAGTTTTTCCATTTTCATCTGTGTGTGAATTGTTAATATAAATGAGATGTAAAGCATTCATGCAAGTCAAAAGTTTTGTTGAACAAGTTTCAGCAGTTCAACTTTATAGCAATTACAAATACACCTGTTAAATGTTTCTGAATGATGCCAGCATTTGAATTTTTTAAAACAAGCAAATTTCTTATTGACCACAACTAACAGGTGTTTGTAGCACTTTTATCATACAGCAGATTCCATCCGCAGACTTTTCTGAGTTGTCCTATATGCAAGTACATGTTTTGAATGTTGGCTGTCTTCTGTGCCGTTCCTGTATTAAAACACATGAAGCTATAAAAATTAAGACTCCAGGTGATTGTTGGTCTCTGAGAACATAAGTCCAGTATTGTCATGTCTTTTAATTTTGTTTTCCAAAGAGAAGCTAAAATTCTGAAATTTTATGTCTCACCTCCCAGCTTTTAAATGTTGGCAACAAATTTGCCTTTTGGAAAAAAAAAGGAAAAAGAAAAAAATCAGACCAAAGAAAATAGAAGTTTTTTTCATGGGGTGCTAATTTTGTGCCACTGATTGTAGAGCATCTGGATGGCATTGCCCACATTAAGCATGAAAAAGATGAAAAAAAATTGACATTGGCAGGTGTGGTGGCTCAAGTCTGTAATCCCAGCACTTTGGGAGGATGAGGCAGATCACCTGAGGTCAGGAGTTCGAGACCAGTGTGGCCAACATAGTGAAATCCCGTCTCTACTAAAAATACAAAAATTAGCTGGGCATGGTGGCAGGTGCCTGTAATCCTAGCTATTCGGGAGGCTGAGGCAGGAGAATCACTTGAACCTGGGAGGTGGCGGTTACAGTCAGTCGAGATCATGCCACTGCACTCCAGCCTGGGCGATGGAGCAAGATTCTGTCTCAAAAAAAAAAAAAAAGACATGAAAATGTATAGAATATTAGAGAAGAAAAGATACCAGAGGGACAGAACACACAAAGATAGATGAACAAGCTAGTGTAGAAGAGAAAAACACCCACAGGAAAAGAGAGCTAAAAAACTGAGATGATACAATGGCAAGAAAATGGAACTGTTGTACATTAGGAGACTTTGGACGTACCCTGTTTTTCACCCGCCAATAGATCAACAACGCGGCAACTGAGTGAACACGCTTTTCAAAGCCAACCAGTCAGTGTCAGGTCTCCCTTCTAAAAGTCAGCCAGTCAGGAAGGGACTCACTTCAATTAAACAGGCCTCCAAGTGCCAACCAATCAACAACAGTGTCATCAATGACGTTTGCCCACCTACACCCCTGGAAATCCTGTCTCTAACTTCCACCTTCCCCTAAACCCTGTATGAGATCCATAGTCAGTTCTGCTGACCAGCACAGTTCTCTCTTATAAAGCAGTAACTTCAGTTTTGTCTTTTTATCTTATATGTTGAATAGTGGTCTCATCTGACAAATTCAGGAATGAAAAAGTTGAAGTAAAAGAAAGAGGTGGGTGGTGAGAAGTGAATAATGTAAATTAGAATTAAGAATAAATGACCACGGGGTTTGTGATCACTGAATAGGACATAAATATGTTACAAAAGACAAGATAACAAAACTAACAGCGACAAAACAGAAGTTTGGGAGAGGGAAGTGGGAAGAAGTTTAAAAAGTTTAATTTCCTGATTTTTATATTTGGCATCACTCATCAGTATCTAAAATTCAGACAAGGAGTTTAAAAATGATTCTAACATCTTAATGTCTTCTTAAGTTATTTTTGTTACAATAAAATGTAAATATGCATGAACATAACTAGTTATAATCTTGATAGCCTCATAGTTCTTATACAAAGTAAACACAAACAAAGCCAATAAAATTCAGATGATCAATTATTTAAAAATAGATTTTGAGTACAGCATTTATACAGAAAAGGGGGCAAGTCACTGGCTAATCAAATGTATTTTCACAAGGTGAACACAGCCATGCAATCAGCGTCTGGGCCAAAGCCTCCTCTCCTTCCTACTGCCAGCTCCTCCAGCACAGGCAACTCTCAAGGTGATTTCTGACACCACAGATTCATTTTGCCTTTTTTGAACTTTATAACAGTGGAATCATAAGGTTTGTCCTCTTTCGCGACTGGCTGCTTTCATTCAGCATTATGTCTGCGGCCCATTCATCTGTGTTGTTGCGTGCAGTTGCTTATTTTCATTTTTGTACAGTATTCTATTATGTGAATATACCACACTGTATCCATTCTACCGATAGTGGACATTTGAGCTATTTCTGGGTCTGGTTACTACAAAGAATGCTTCTGTGAACATTCTTACACATGTCTTTTGGTGAACATATGTACATATATCTGTTATGTATATTCGTAGAAATAGAATTGCTCAGGCAGAATATACATATGTTCAGTTTAACTAGATGCTGCCAAACAGTTATCCAAAAGTTTGTAGCAATTTATACTTCCACCAGCAGTGCATGAAAGTGTCAGATGTTCTACATCCTTGCCAACAGTTGGTACTGTCAGTCTTTTACGTTTTAGCCATTTTGGTGGGTGTTTCGTGATTATCTCAGTGTAATTTTATGTGCATTTCCCTGAAAACTAGTGATGTTGAGCACTTTTTCATATGCTTATTAACCATTCGGATATTCTCTTTCATGTAGTGTAGTTTCACATTTTCCCATTAAAATTGGTTTATCTGTCTTTTTCTTATTGATTTGTAGAAGTTTTTAAATATTGTGAATTCAAGTCTATTGTTGGATGTATTAATAACAGAAATTCTTAATTTTAATCAAGTCCAAGTTTATGAAGGTATTACATGTTTCCATCTAGAACCTTACTGTTTTACATTTCATATTTAGATTTGCAATCCATCTGGAAAGGATTTTTGTGTGTCGGGTGAGGTAGGGGTCAAGATTCATTTTTCTCTATATAGATTTCCAATTGGCCCAGCACCACTTACTGTGAAGACTCTCTTTCCTCCACTGCATTGCATTTCTGCCATAAATTAAGTGACTATAGGAAGGTTTGTTTTTGGACTATTTCCATTGGTTAATTTGTCTATCCCTCTGCCAATATCACATTGTCTTATTATAACTTCATAATCAGTTTTGGTATCTTGGCATATAAGCTGTTCAATTTTGTTCTTAAAGATTTTATGGACTTTTCATGGTGATTTGCATTTCCACATAGATTTTTGATTTGGACAGAAAGACCTGCTGGGGTTTTGATTGGGACTAAATCAGATCTATAGATCAATCTGGGAGGAACTGATATCTTTACACTATTGAGTCTTCTGACTCAGACTGTATCTCTCCATTTATTTAAGTCCTCCCTAATTATGCTCAATAATATTGTGTAGTTTTATGTAGTGAGATCTCACATATATTTGTTAGATTTATTCCTAGATATTTGATTTTTGATGCTATTATAAATAGTACAGGTTTTAAAGTTTCGTCTTAAAATATTTTCTGGGACTGGGCATGGTGGCTTATGCCTGTAATCCCAACATTTTGAGAGGCTGAGGCAGGAAGATCACTTGAGACCAGGAGTTTGAGACCAGCCTGGGCAGCATAGTGAGACCCTGTCTCTACAAAAAATACAAAAGTTAACGGGGCATGGTGGCGCGTACCTGTAGTCCCAGCTACTCAGGAGGCTGAGGTGGGAGGGTTGCTTGAGTCCTGGAGGTTGAGACTGCAGTGAGCCATGACTGTACCACTGCACTCCAGCCTGGGAGACAGAGTGAGACACCGTCTATCAAAAAAAAAAAAAAAAAAATCCTTACTGATATATAGAAATGAAACAGACTTTTTAACCTTGCCCTTGTATCTAGTGACCTTGCTAAATTCACTGATTAATTCTAATAGTTTATCTGTTGTTTTTTTCTGAGTTTTTAACTTCCATAATCATATAATCTGATTCTTCCAGGCAGTTGAGCTGAGGGTGAATTACTTTATCCAGTCTTGGATTGAGCTGGATTTCTGTATTTGTGAATGCTATTCATTATCTTTAATCCCAGAGTAGAGGCTTTCAGGGGTCTTAACAGAAAACCTGAGGTGTTTCACGGGACCTTTCCTCCAAAACCCCAATTTTGTCTCCCCAGCTCCAAAAACTCTGCTTAGTTCCTCTGCCTCTTTGTCACCAATTATATAGTGGAAAAAGCTTGAAGGGAAAAGAAGCCAAATGTCAGGTCACCTCTCTGTGCCTCTTTTCTTTCTGGGATCTTGACTGCAGATATCTCTGCTTCCGTTCATTTTTTAAAAATTTATTTTCATTTTTTATTGAATTATTTTTTTGTTTTTTGAGACGGAGTCTCGCTCTGTCGCCTAGGCTGGAGTGCAGTGGCGTGATCTCAGCTCACTACAACCTCTACCTCCCGGGTTGGAGTGATTCTTCTGCCTCAGCCTCCTGAGTAGCTGAGATTACAGGTGTGCACCACCACACCCAGCAAATTTTTGTATTTTTCGTAGAGATGGGATTTCAACATGTTGGCCAGGCTGGTCTCGAAATCCTGACCTCAGGTGATCCTTCCACCCAAAGTGCTGGGATTACAGGTGTGAGCCACTGCGCCAGACCAATTAATTATTTTCGAGACAGAGTCTTGCTCTGTCGCCCAGGCTGGAGTGCAGTGGTGCGATCTTGGCTCGCTATGACCTCTGCCTCCCGGATTTAAGCAATTCTCTTGCCTCAGACTCCCAAGTAGCTGGGACTACAGGTGTGTGCCACCACACCTGGCTAATTTTTGTATTTTTAGTAGAGACGGGGTTTCACCATAGTGGCCAGGCTGGTCTCAAACTCCTGACTTCAAGTGATCTGCCTGCCTCGGCCTCCCAAAGTGCTGGGATTATAGGCATGAGCCACTGGGCCTGGCCTGTTTTTTATTTATTTAATAATTATCTTAGTGGGTATGAAGTGGCATCTCATTGTGACTGATTTTCATTTATGTAATGGTTAATGATGTTGAGCATATTTTCATGTGTTTATTGGCCATTTGTATATATTCTCTGGAGAAATGTCTATTCAGATCCTTTGTCTATTTTTAAATTGTGTTATTGTCTTTTTATTATTGAGTTGTAAGAGTTCTTTATATAGTGTTCTATCTAGACTAGATCTTGTTACAACTCAATAATAAAATATTTTTGACCATTCTGTGGGTTGTCTTTTCGTTTTCTTGATAGTGTTGTTTGTAACACAAGTTTTTAATTTTAATGAATTTCAATTTATTTTTCTTTTTATTGTTTGTTTCTTTGATGTTGCATCTAAGAAGACTTTGCCTAACCCGAGGTCACAAAGGTTTGCTCTTATGTTTCCTCCTAAGAATTTTTTAATTCTAGCTCTTACATCTGGGTCTCTGATCCTTTGGAGTGAATTTTTACTTATGGTAGAAGGAAGGGATCCAACTTCATTCCTTTGCACAAAGATATGCAGTTGTCTTGGTACCATGGTCCTACATCCTTTAACTAGTCCATCACGTTCTCCTCCATGACCCCAGGACCCCTCATCATGCATGACCTCATGCTCGCCCCTGGACTGCTGATCCCTGGGACATCTCCCTCATGGTGCAAGTGGTTCTTATCCAGTCTTCTCCAGGACTAGCAGTAGATTAGAAATTACTTCACTCAAGAACTTGGTCAGGGTATGCATTGCTATCTTCACTACTTACTCCAAAGTAAGGAGTGTAAGAGTCTAATGTGGAATATATACAATTTTGTGGAAAACTGGGGAGTATGTAATGGTCAGGCTATTACAGTGCAAAGAAGACCCACCCCACAGGCCCCTGATTTTCTGTGGCAGAAGGGAATGCATGGTCTGGCAGCCAGCAGCCGGCTCCACTCCAATGCTTGCTGTCTCTATGGAAGCCCTGGCATCCATGTCTGTTCCCCCATTGAGGGTTCTGATGGGTGCCCACTCTTGCCACTATCGTCATGAAAGCAAAATGACTTGTTTTTCCCCAGAGGAAACATTATGAATGCAACCAAATGCCTGAAGATTTCCTGCGTGTCCAATGCCCATCCACCAGGAGGCCTGGTTTTTAATATTCTTTAGAGCTTTTCTTGTCACTCTGAGTGTGTCACTTCTACTTCTGCTTTGTAGTCTCTATCTTTAAGCATTAAGACAAAAATACTCCTACCCTGATGAATATGGAGAGCTGTGTTCCCACAAGTGTCTTTCTTGGGCCTGTGTTTCAGCAACAATGGCTTTTCCTCTGGAAGATTCATGAAAACTTCTGCTGATTAGGAAAGACCTCATCCACTCTCCTACTCCACCCTCCCCGTGTTACAAAGCAGACAGCAGAACCGGTGCTAGGAGGGAGTGTTTAGCCACCAGAGGGAAGACTTTCTGGGTAAAAGTCTGATAACCAGACTCTGATGCCCAGAGCCGCACTGGGCATGTGACCCCAGCGGTGGGGCCTCTGTCTTACATTGTCAAGTTGTGGAAGATCGCAAAAGGAAAAATAGCAAGAAATTTAGGTAGAGCACGTGTAACAAGCTGAGAAAACATGACCGGACTGTACCCTTCAGTGAATTTGTCTTGAATGGCTGGTGAACCTCCACATTTATTGAGTTATTAATTCAGTCAACCAATATTATTGTGCACCTACTATGTGACAGGCATGGTGCTAGGGACTTGAGATAGCAAGGAACAAGAAAGTGCAGGGATCGTGGAGCTTATAGTTCAGTGGGGGAAATTTGGAAATAATTATAAATAAAGACAAAGATAAACTACAGGGCTGGGAGCAGTGACTCAGGCCTGTAATCCCAGTACTTTGGGAGGCCGAGATGGGTGGATCACAAGATCAGGAGTTCGAGACCAACCTGGCCAACATGGTGAAACCCCATCTGTACTAAAAATACAAAAAATTAGCCGGGCATGGTGGCAAGCGTCTGTAATCCCAAGTACTCGGGAGGCTGAGGCAGGAGAATCACTTGAAGTCAGGAGGCGGGGGTTGCAGTGAGTGGAGATCGTGTCATTGCACTCCAGCAAGGTAACAATAGCCCGATTTATTGGAGGAAGACTTTCCTGAGTATGTAACATTTAAGCACAGGCTTGAAGCGGGGAGGAAGAAGGCTCTCAGAAGAGAAAACAGCAGGTGCTAAGGGCTTGGGGTCTGAAAGAGCTTGGTGTATTTGAGGAGCTGAGGAAACCACCATGCCTACTGAATATGCAGAGAGCAATGCATGGAGAGTAAAAGACTTACTGAGGCTGAGCTTAATGTTTTAACTTTTTATCCTAAGTGCAGTGGAAAACCATTCTAGAGTTTTCTGTTGGGGAATGATATGATCCGATTTTATATGCATGTCTTGAGTGTCTCCACGAAGACAATAAACTCTTTAAAGCAGGGCCAGGGACTTACATTTCTTTCCATGCTTCAGAGAGCTAGTATTGTGCTGTGAATATCATAGGGGCCTGGCAGGGTGTGTTCTGATGGCAATTCATGCTGGAATTCATTTTAGGCAAAGGTTTGTTTGGTTGCACAAGATAAAAGGAACCTATCTATGTTCCCTGTAACACAGTATAGGAAAAGCAGGATTATTTTGGTGTACTAAAATAATAAATGCCATTCTCTTCATACATACACACGCATACACCCACATACATATGGGTGTACACACACTTATGGTGTGTGTGTGTGCATGTATGTGTATTTTTTCAAGTGAGACCATTTGTTACTACTGGAAATTCACAAATAATTATTTTCCTTTTCCTAACTCCTCTCTATTTAACTTTTACTTTTAGACTATTTCTTTTTTCAATTTGCCTAAAAAAACTATTCAGCTAATAAATATTTTCAAGGCAGACAAAAGGAGCTTCCACAGGTTATGAGAAAAATACTAGGCTCTGGGAAGACCTCCGTGGATACAAAAACATAAATCATAGAGGGCCCTTTTGAAATGTCATTCACCTTCCTTTCTCATAGGAAATCAGGGTCCAGAGAGAAATTAACTAACGTTACAGTTCATCTGGATCGTGTTACTCAAACCAGGATAAGAATGGTAGAGGAGGATGCACCCAGTAGAAGCCAATCCATTTGGAGTTTTATAGTTTCCCATTAAAAAAAAACTACTGAGCTTCCTAGGAAGACAGATGTATTTATCCAAAACTTGGCACCTGGAAAATATTACTCACTGATGACAATCCAAAGAGTTATTTATCAGCCAGGGTTGGGATGGCAGACTAACGACGAAGAACAGAAATCACCATTTGGTTCTGAAGCCATGGAGCCCCAGAAGACATCAGCTATCGGGGATGTTTTAACATCATGAAGCATGAGGCCTTGGCAGGCTGGGGAAGTTTGCTTTTTTTTAGACAGGGTCTTGTCTGTCACCCTGGAATGCAGAGGTGTGATCTTGGCTCACTGCAGCCTCAACCTCCCAGGTTCAAGCAATCCTCCTGTCTCAGCCTCCTGAGTAGCTGGATCCACAGGCACGCACCACCACGCTGGGCTACTTTTTGTATTTTTAGCAGAAATGGGGTTTTGCCATGTTGCCCATGTTGGTCTCGAACTCCTGGACTCAAGTGATCCACTCGACTCAGCCTCCCAAAGTGCCAGGATTACAGGCATGAGCCACCGTGCTTGGCCAAGTTTGCTTCTTAGTATTACTGGTTACCATCATTAGTATTTTGAGAAAATTTGGATGCGTTTATTTGTTCACTCCTTTCCTGCCTCCCTTCTGTCTTCTTTTGTCAAATATGTACCGGTAGCTAATGCATGGGAGATGGTGAGGCGGATACACAGATGTTTAAGCAGAGTCATCCTTGCCTTTATGGAGTTTACATTCTAGTAGGAAATAAAAACATATATAAAATGTGTGCAAGATAGAATCTTAAAAGCATCCTAAGATTGTAAAAAAGGAGTTTAGAACAGAGAGCACTATCTGAGGTTAGTGTGAAGGAGGCTAAGTGCAATTAGGTAGTTGTGACTCAAGACTTTTGGGAAACTGGGACTCCCAGGAGGATCTCCTTATTTGCTTGCATTGGGAAGGTGCTGATTCTTCTTTATTCATGGCTTGTTTATGAAGATTTCTGGGGTCAGGTGATTTTGTTGGATGTTGGTAGTGATGCCTGGCACCAAAATGAACCTCCCTTGATTCCTGCCCTTAGGAATTGCCAGAGAGAAGATTTGCATGTTCGTGCAAGAGTGGACATTGAGGTTTTATTGTCTCACCTTCCCACTTTATCTCTGCACAGGAAAGAGTCTCTGGTGTCATCTCTGTCCTATGGGCTCTTTTCTTTATCCTGGGGTACTTGGTAGACTCTTCCTTTCTCACTTTTTTCCCTCAAGTTTTTTTTCATGCCCCTTCTCGGATTAACTAGCTTGAGATTCATATGTTGGCTCAGATGTGTGTGTCCTTTACCCAGCATGCAAACTAACCTTCTTACAAACTCCAGCGCAGGCAAGGGATGGGAGGGGATTTTCAGATATTGATTCAATTCATTCTCCTGCCTCCAGAAAAATAATGACCTGTGTAAAGAGTTGCCCATTTCCTTTCAAAGATCTTCTCAGCAAGAAGAAACTTGACTTATCCCGATTGGGAAGTACCCCCTTCTGCCATTTAGAGCTATTCTGTTTTGCTTCCATTTCTAGGAGATGTTTTTAATTCTAGGAAATTAAAGTCTCTGGCACCAAAATATTATCCACTCCAAGAGAGGCACCATAGCAAAGTGGTTAAGAAGGCAGATTCCTGGAGCCATACCACTTGGGTCCAGATCCTAATTCTTTCACTTTTCAGCTGAGGCACTTACTATCTGAGCATCCTTTCTGTACCTCAGTTTCCTCAACTATGGGGATAATAACATTATGGATCTCATAGGCTCCTGAGAGAACTGAATGCCTGAAGTGTTTAAAAAGGGTCCTGGCACATAATAAATATTATATAAGTTTTCTCTATTGTTATTTCACTTTGGTTAATAGGGAAAAGCTATTCATAGGCTACATTCTCATTAGTAACATTTTTATCTTTGTAACTTTGTAGGAAGTGTTTTGAAAAGGAATATCTATACATGTATTCTAAGCAAAAGAAATATGTGTACTGAGGATCACCAAATTTCTTATGCTCCTTCCTATTCAATCTCCCGCCACCCCAGCCCTATGCAACCCCGTCACTGTACATTAGAGTAGTCTTTCTAGACTATCATATACAGAGAAGAGTATAGTATGTAGTCTTTTGTGTCTCGTTTATTTTACTCAGCAAAAATTTTTTTTTTTTTTTCAGATGGAATCTTTCTCTCTTGCCCAGGCTGGAATGCGGTGGCATGATCTCAGCTCACTGCAACCTCTGCCTCCTGGGTTCAAGCAATTCTCCTGCCTCAGCCTCTGGAGTAGCTGGGATTGCAGGCACCTGCCACCACGCCTGGCTAATTTTTGTATTTTTAGTAGAGGTGGGGTTTCATCATGTTGGCCAGGCTGGTCTCGAACTCCTGACCTCAAGTGATCCACTTGCCTCAGCCTCTGAAAGTACTGGGATTACAGGTGAGCCACCATGCCTGGCCTGGCCAGCATAATGTTTTAAAGATTCAACTATGTTGTTGTATATATTAGTTCATTCATTTTTTTTTTTTTTTTTTTTTTTTTTTTTGCTGAGTAGTATTCCATAGCAGGGGCATAGCCATATCACAATTTGTTTATCCATTCACCTGTTGATGGACATTTGTTTTATTTCCAGTTTGGGGCTATTTTGAATAAAGTTGATATGAGCATTCGCATAGAAGTCCTTATTTAGACATATTTTATTTCTCTTGAATAAGTACCCATGAGTGGGATTGCTAGGTTATCAGATCAGCGTATGTCTTGCATTATAGGCAACTTCCAAAATGTTTTCCAAAGTAGTGGTGCCATTTTCCATTCTCACCAACAATGTATGAGAGTTCCAGTTGCTCCACATCATCACCAACACTTGATATTGTCAATTTAAAAAAAATCAGCCATTTGAATAAATGTATAGAATTATCTCATTATTGTTTTAATTTGCATTTCACACATCTTTTTAGGAACTTATTAGCAATCTGTGTATCTTCTTTGACAAAATGTCTATTAAAATATTTTCTCCATTTTTCTTTAAATTGAGTTGCTTCACTCTTTTTTTTTTTTTTTGAGACGGAGTCTTGCTCTGTCGCCCGTGCTGGAGTGCAGTGGCTGGATCTCAGCTCACTGCAAGCTCCGCCTCCCGGGTTTACGCCATTCTCCTGCCTCAGCCTCCAGAGTAGCTGGGACTACAGGCGCCCGCCGCCTTGCCCGGCTAGTTTTTTGTATTTTTAGTAGAGACAGGGTTTCACCGTGTTAGCCAGGATGGTCTCGATCTCCTGACCTCATGATCCTCCCGTCTCAGCCTCCCAAAGTGCTGGGATTACAGGCTTGAGCCACCGCGCCCGGCTGCTTCACTCTTTATTACTGAATTACAAAAGTTCTTTTGTATAATCTGATTAAAAGTCCTTTCCCAAATATGTGTATTTTGATTATTTCCTTCCAGGCTTGACTGGTCTGGTTTTAAAACTTTGCTCCTTCCAAACTATATGGGGGTGTTGATCAAGAGTTAATTTACCATCAAGTGGTCCCAAACTGGGGGATCCTTTAAGGAAACACCATGTAATTGCTTGCTCCTGCAATCTAGTATTTCTTCCATTCTTGGCGCTAAATATTTACATTTGGAGTTGAAAAGACACCCTGTGTGAGCATAGACACAGCATTCCATCTAATGCTGTCAGAAAAAAACAACTTCAGACCCAGTATTACCAAATCTGCAAGATGGAACAAACAGATGTCTTGTCCATCACAGGATGGCGCCCATCCC
This sequence comes from Piliocolobus tephrosceles, assembly GCF_002776525.5. Taxonomy (NCBI): domain Eukaryota; kingdom Metazoa; phylum Chordata; class Mammalia; order Primates; family Cercopithecidae; genus Piliocolobus; species Piliocolobus tephrosceles. Next base: position 81,425,420 of record NC_045447.1, on the reverse strand, counting down.
ATTTCTGAAACGTTGTTTCTTCCTTTTGCAGCACATTGACTTTTATTAACCAGCTGTTTGCCCAGATGGACCCTCCCTGGCCTTCCAATTCTCTTTCAGGAGAGTGAAGTTATCTAATAGCCACATGGTAGGGCTTGCCTGTTACTACAGGCTTAGAGAATGGACTGAATTCTGGAGGTCACTCTGGCTTCACAGGAGTCGAAACCCAGAGACATTTATCAGACAGGGAAAATAAACCTCAAAACCAAAAGCAGCTGAAGGAGAAAATGGTGCTTTAGGCATCCAGGAAATTTCTGATTTCTGTCATTCTCTAACAGGTAGTAAAATCATAAAAATGCTATTTAATGTTAATTGAGCACTTACTAGTTCATACACATCTTTTTATTGACACTTCATAACTCAGTGAGGAAGATACTTTATTATTTTTGATATTCAGATAAAGAAATGAAGGCTAGGGAAATGCTAAAACCAATAATGGCAGAGCTAGACATTAAGCCACGTCTGTCATCAGAGCTGTGCTTTGAAACGCTACGGAAACCTTTCCCCTATAGACAAGCACGTCCTCGTATCTTTCCTTGAATTGAGGAATCAGTCGTTGTTGTTAACTTACATTTTCTTTTCCCTTTCTGACTGTGTTTTCTTTGCTGATACCACAAGTTCCCAGAGGAAGGGATGAAGCCCACTGCTTGTTTAACTCCTTTGCTTAGGACAGAAATCCTGATTTGGGGGATTCCTGATTTGGGGACCCTATGTCATCTAAATCCTGACCTACTGACTGATCCATGCAGGTTGTACTGTCAACACAGCTCACAGAACCAAATACTTTATCCCCACCCACACTTAAGGATACATTTCCTGGTGTCTTTGTGACAGTGAAAGAGAAAAGGGATGACTCATGGCATTATGGAGATATATTCCAAGACCTTCACGAGAGCCTCAGAGGCCTAAATGACTCTCCCTTCTTTTGGTAAATGTATTCTATATTTCCAGTAGCGAGCCCCAATGCTTAGCTGAGATGCACATGCTAGGTGCTCAACTAGGTTCGCTCACTCTAATTAAGGGACTCATTTGCATGCCAGCCATGCAGTGAGTCTGATTCAAGTTTGTGTCCCAGAAAATCACCAATGTCCACTTGTCCTGGATCTTCAAGGTCACACAGGGGAAGCTGGAATCATGAATGTTGAAACAGGGAACGCCAAGAGTCCACAACTACTTGATCCATGATAGCCCTGGATTTCTTGGCCAAATCTCTTTTTCACATCCTGGGATATTAAATTAAAGAGGGAATTAAGAAAGGCCTTTCAGGCTGGGCATGGTGGCTCATGCCTGTAATCCCAGCACTTTGGGAAGCTGAGGTAGGCAGATCACCTGAAATCAGGAGTTCAAGACCAGCCTGGCCAACATCGTGAAACCCTGTTTCTAATAAAAATATAAAAAGTAGCCAGGCATGGTGGTGTGTGCCTGTAATCCCAGCTACTCAGGAGGCTTAGGCAGGAGAATCGCTTGAACCCAGGAGGTGGAGGTTGCAGTAAGCTGAGATCATGCCACTGTAATCTAGCCTGGGTGATGGAGTTAAGAGTCCGTCTCAAAAAAAAAAAATGGCCCTTTCAAAAGTAAAATTGGTAATTCTCAATCCATATGGAAGCAGGGGCTCAGGAAGGCCTCGCCTGTGTCCATAGACACCTTCCAGCAGAACCTCAGAGGAAGGAGTGCTTCTCAGCAGTGAGCATCGCAGAGGAGGCAGCAGGGAAACAGACTGGAGAGGAGAGTGTGTGTGTGCGTGCAGGCAAGCTCATGCACGAGTGTGTCTGTTGGATGGGAGGTGGAATGTGTTTGTGCCTGTCCATGTGTGAGGTGCATGGGAGGTGGTGTGAGTGGGGCAGCTGCAGATGGCAAGCCCGTCCTAGCTGTGCTCTGTTCCCTAGCCCGGCCCCTGGAATGACTGACAATGCTAACTTGAGAAAATCCTCTTTAGGGGCACTGCTCCATAGCCTGGAAGCATGGGAATCTGCTAAGCCCCTGGGTAGCCCAGCTTGAGGCTTTTGATCCAAGCCCACAGCAAAAGCTGTTAACGTGTTTCTTGACTACAACAAAACAGTGGGTAGAAGTTTTGGTTTGGTTTAGATTAGCTAGTGGTTCTATGGCTTTTGGGGAGAATAAAAGCCCAATTACTTCCTTAAAAAATAAGTGGGTAACTAGATTATTACCTCTTATTTCTGATTGTGAAGAAGACGAGGTAGGTGTAAGACGTTTGTGTCTGGGAAAGACTGGGGTATCCAGACCTCATAGAGGCAAAACCATGAGGTCATCAAAATGTGTTGCCTGGGCCCTGACTCTAACCACCACCTCCATGTCCCTCATCTTTCAGGCATTAGTGTCTCCCCTCTCCCAAAACTATTCACGGAAGTAGTTGGCACAGAAGCGTTGGTTCTGTATATCAACCATTTACCCACAGTGTAAATTATAGTAAAGTTTATCTCCTCTCCTCTCTTTTCCCTCTCTCTGTCTTTCTCTCTGTCTCTCTCTTTGAGACAGTCTTTCTCTGTCACCCAGACTGGAGTGCAGTGGCATGAACATGGCTCACTACAGCCTCAACCTCCCAGACTCAACTGATCCTCCCACCTCAGCCTCCCAAGTAGCTGGGACTACAGGTGTATGTCACCATGCCCAGCTAATTAGATTTTTTTCCCCATAGAGATGAGGGTCTCACTATGTTGTCCAGGCTGGTTTCAAGCTCCTAAGCTCAAGCAATCCTCCTACCTCAGCCTCCGAAAGTGCTGGTATTACGACATGAGCCACCATGCCTGGCTAGTTACTCTCTTTCTAAAGAGGTAAGCCTGAGTACAAATCCCACACTTAGCTATTTTTTACTTATTGTTCTTTGTAGGTTGCTTCCAACTTTCTCCTATGTTAAATAATGTCACCACAAATGTACTTGTATATACATATTTTCACTCTTTTTGGTTAATTTATTTCCAGAAGTGAGATTACTGGGTCAAAAGGTCCTTCTGCTAGTGTGTAACCCGGGCCAGCTGCTCAATACCTCTATGCTTCAGTTTTTCATGTATAAAATGGGAATTATAATAATAGTACTTTGTTCATAGGTTTGTTGTGAGAATTAAATGAATTGCTGTATGTAATGCACTTAGAATAATACCTGCACAAAGCTAGTACTATGCTTAATATTTAACTTGTTATATTTGTTATTTTTATATCGCCATGGGAGGTTGATTTTAAGACATTTCTAATTATGAAATGAAGAGTTATTTCCGATTGAAAAAAGTCTTTGGAAAAGCGGAAAAGTGGCTCCTTTAGAGGGTGGCATCTTAGACAATATCCTGATTTGCAGCCTGGAGGCAGGTGTCCATGCCTAACGTCAGTGCCTGGGGCAGCCTACTCTTCCTGCAAGATGGGTGCTGCTCTCAGAGGCCAGTGGCAGGTAGTGTGGCCCCAAGGGCTCCCTTTGGCAAGGCATACCCAAGCAGCTGATGGTCCTAAGAGGCCATTTTCCTTGACTGTGTGCTGGCTGCCCCTCCTCCCATGCCCAATGCTCCCTGACTCTGCTCTTGGACAGTCAGTGGGGCCTCCTGAGAGCCAGAGGTACAGTGCTGAGCCCACAGGAAGGCTCAGGGAACATGTTTTGAGGAATGGAGCCACGTTGGGGAGCAAAGCTCTGTTCCATCACCTGCTTCTGCCTATCACCTCCACTCCCCCCAGAAATCAGGCATCAAGTACATATTGACAGGGCTCTTTAAAGGTAACTGGTTGCTCAGGCTCAGGGGTCCAATACTTTTTTTTCTTTTGAGACGGACTTTCACTCTATTGCCCAGGCTGGAGTGCCATGGTGCCATCTTGGCTCTCTGCAACCTAGGTTCAAGCGATTCTCCTGCCTCAACTTCCCAATAGCTAGGATTACAGGTACCTGTCACCATGCCCAGCTAATTTTTTTGTATTTTTAGTAGAGATAGGGTTTTACCATGTTGGACAGGCTGATCTCAAACTCCTGGGCTCAAGTGATCTGCCGACCTTAACCTCCCAAAGTGCTGGGATTACAGGCATGAGCCACTACACTCAGCCCCAATACATTTAATTTCAAGCATCTTAAAGTAGTGGGCTGTGAATTCAGGGCTACCTGGAGCCCTTAGCATAGCCATCTGCCACGATTTTCCCAATGCTTTTGTCCAGAGCTCCTAAATAGTTAAGTAGGACTCAAAGCCAATTGCCATCAATTTCCTCAATATTTACATTGGGTGTTTTATTCTCTGATGACTTGGGAGTGATACATATGCCAGTGTCCCACTGAAGGCTGACATTTCTTCATTTAAAGGGAAAATCTGTAAATGTATACTGTCTTACCTGCCTGCTGTTACTGATTAGCTTTAGGAGGAGTGACTGGCGCATGGAGGGTGATGGTTAAATGTTTGTTGAATAAATGAATGCATGAATGTACAACAGTTTTTTTAGCTGTTCCCTATTGTGGGGCTTTTATGTTGCTTCAGTTTTTAAAAAATTGTAAATGTTACCTTCAACGTACTTGTGTGTATAGCTTCCTTCTTTTGGGTTATTTCCTTTTCCAGAAGTAGAATTTCTGTGTCAAAGGGTAGAAACAATTTATGGCATTGATTTGTATTTTTAAACCGCTTTGCCCAAGTATTGTACCAAGTTTTACTGCTCCCAGCAGTGTTTGAGTGCCGGTTTTACAGTAAGCTTTCTGGCTTCATATGTGAACAGAAATTCTTTTTTGCTACTTTATTAGGTTAATACTGGTATCTCAATAACTTAATTTTTCATTTCTTTGATTTCTAGTGAGGCTATCTTTCTGTATTTGATTACTACTTATATTTATTATTTTGTGAATTTTCTTCACTACTGTTTTCTATTATCAACTGAACAATACTTACCTAATTAAGGTATTCACCTGCAAATGTTGTTGCTAGTCTGTTATTTTTCCTTTACCTTTTTCTTTTCCTTCCCTCTCTCTTTCCTTTCCTTCCCCCTTCACTTCTTCCTTCCTTTTTCCTTCTGTTATTTTAATGTTCATATTGTCACCTCTGTTAATATTTTCCTCTGACTTTGATTTACAAGCCACAAGAATGTGACTACCGTAACAGAGGGAAAGATGGACGCTTAAAACACAGGGGAAAATTTCTCTTGTTTTAGATTGCTGGCTAGTTTCCACCTCACTCCGTATTGACTTTAGGAATTTTCTAGTAGTATGATTTGTTCATTGTGTGAAGGGTATGATAGAGCGCCAACATTTTTGGCATGGTGTCTTTGTTCTGTGGGATTCATGAACAAACAGGCCGAAAGCTAACTTTTCCTCTGCCTCCCCACTTACTTGTAACCCTTGTGGAAACTTTAAAGATGGCAGGAAAGGTGAAAGGCAGCTGGCTTGAGTGTTGCAGGAAGGAAGAGGATTATCATCTTGAAATGCTTTTGGAGGAACCAGCTACCTTCTAAATGAAAAATATGGAAAGGGGGAAGGATGGAGCAGTATTTCTTGGCTGTGGTACAGCTGGTCTAACAGGGTTGAGTTGGGGGGTCTGTGTACAAGGGAAATGTTTGTGCTGGCACCAGCGTGGAACTGTATTGCAGGAAAGGGAAGAAATTTAGCCATTAAAGTGAGATGGAAACGTTAGGCCAGTCCTTTTCTGGGTATATCTGAAAATCAGAATAGTGAGCCTTTCAAGGGCTAAGGTCCCTGGAGGGTCTGAAGGGCCTGCCTCCCCAGGGATTCCCATCTGGGTTTTCAATACTCTACTGTGTCTCCTGTAGTTTCCTGTGGTTGCCGTGTGCAGGGAAGGGATGGTGTTCGTTGTTTCATAATCAAGCAGAGCATGGGTCCCAACTCCCCAGCTGCCGGGAACCACTGTCTAGGCGGTTCTCGTGGGAATGAGTGGGGCATAAAAATTCTGTTTCTCAGTTGGTGAGCCCTGCTTTCCCTTGTGTTATTTTAAGCTGCCATTACCATATGGCCTGATCCCAGGGTGTAGCTTCTGTGACTTATTTTAGCAAAAAAATAATTACTAGTAGCATTGTTGACCTAAAAAGCCACTAAGATTTAACCATTCCTACCTTCCCTCTTGGTTATGCAGCAAATGCAGTAGGCTTGGGGGCGATTAGTAATTGTAATGAAAAGCAAATATATGAAGTTACACACTTTTGAGTTATTTACATGTGGTGTGAAACACAAGATGAGGGGTATGGAAAGGATATGTGATGCAGAATATAAATTAATCCATGTGCTTCTCTCAAGATTGAGTCATATCTGAGGCTTAGAGTAGACCCTATCCACTCCTGCTGTCATCAGTAAGTATTTGTGCTGTCCGGGCATACATATGATCAACTGCTGAAAACAAACAGCCAAGCAAACTTGAATGCCTGATGTGAGAACAGGTGCCCTTAGGGAATCTCTCCTTTGGGCTAGTGTCCTCTGAACTCAGCCCTTTTTGATCTGTCTCTTTAAGGTGTGTGCCTTTTAACCCTACCTGATCTTTACCTTTTGTAGAGTTGGCACACATGGTGGACACTCAGTTGGCATTGAATTGTTGACTGACCAATGGAGAGAACAGCAAGGAAAGAGTGGCAGCTCTCTCTGCTATTCCTTGTTTGATGGCAGTGGAAGTTTTCACAGATCCAGAGGAGACTTCTGGGACAGGACCTTCACTTAGGGAAGGCCTGGAGTCTTGGTGGCATGGTCTTTATTTAGAGGCAACAGCTCTGACATCTTGGAATTGATGATCATAAAACCAAGACTTAATAAATTCTAGGCACCCTATGGAACCCTTTAGGTTAGTAGTTCTCCAAGTGTGAGCTCTGGACAGCCATGTCATTTCCTGGGAACGTGTTAGAAATGCAGTGTCTCAGGCCCCAACCCAGACCTGCTGAATCAGAAATTCTGGGGTGAGGCTCAGCAAGCTGTGCTTTGGCAGGCAGACCAGGTGATCTCGATGTACACTGAAGTTTGAGTATCACTGTTTTATGGTATGTTAAGTAAGTAATCTGTTCAACACCCATATAGTCAAATCCATTTAAAAAATTTCAGCTTTATTTAGGTTATAATTGACAAATACAATTATATTTATTTAAAGTATACAACCTGATAATTTGATATGTGTAGACATTGTGAAATGATTATCACAATTGGGTTAATTAATACACTTGTCACCTCACATAGTTACCTTTTGTGGGTGAGAGAATGCCCAAGATCTACTCTCCAAAAAAATTCCAGGTATGTAATGCAGTACTGTTAACTATTGATACCAGGCTGTACATTACATCCCCAGAGCTTCTTCATCTTAGAATTCAGAGTTTGTACCCATTGGCCAACATCTCCCCATTCTCTTGCTCCCTCTGCCCCCAACTCCCGATAACTATTCCTCTACTCTCTGTAAAAAACAGCCTATCGTTAAAAGTATCAAATTTTGTTGGTGAGGAAAGAGACAAGGGGATACACCCAAGGCTTCACACCAGTAGAACTGGGATTTGAACCCAGATATACTGATTTAGGGCCTGAGATTAGAAGGGAGAGAAGGAAGGGCCAGATATGGTGGCTTATACCTGTAATCTCAGCACTTTGGGAGGCCAAGGTGGGCAGATCATGTGAGGTCAGGAGTTCAAGACCAGCCTGGACAATATGGTGAAACCCTGTCTCTACCAAAAATACAAAAATTAGCCAGGCGTGGTAGTGCACTCCTGTAATCCCAGCTACTCGTGGGGGACTGAGGCAGGAGAATCGCTTGACCCTAGGAGGAGGAGGTTGCAGTGAGCCGAGATTGAGCCACGGCACTCTAGCCACTTTGTCTCAAAAAAAAAAAGGAAGAAGAAGGGAGAGAAGGAAGACAGACTTTGCAGATAACAAGACAACAATTCACAGGGATAATTTTCAATCCCAATTTATTTATTGAATTTGTAGTGGTGTGCTGGACTTGCTCCTACCAGCTTGCAAGGGCTAATGGTAAACATCTCTTCTCAACTTTGTGTTCAGTGATGTCAGCTTGAAATTGGCCCTGTGGCGGGGATGGTCATCTATACTTCAGAAACTCCATCACTGCCTAAATGAATGCACCATATAAAGCTGGACATCGTGTGTTCTTGATAGACATTGCATACATGTTAGCCTAGAGAATATAAAGCAAGCACCATTCATGGATCCATTAATGTTTTGGCTGCACCTGTATTTTCTCATGTCTTCAGAATTGCTTTTGACAACATTAAAACTCTAGAATCTTAGGGTCAGAAGGGAGCAGAGAGCTTATCTTCTCTAAAGCCCTCTAAATGAACACAAAATTAAATCATTTTAATTATTTCTAATTTTTAATTAAAAATAGATCAGTAATAATCGCCTGCCTCTGTGGAGTTCCGGGATTTCAGACATCCCTTCATGGGCCCTCTTGGTACCCTTTGTGATGCGGTGGGGGTAAATACAGCTGGTCCAGGCCTGAGAGGCAGCAGCTGCTGGAAAATTTGGTGAGAAGGATGGCAGAGTAGGAATTCCCTTCTCTGTGGCCTGGCACGGGTGTGGGAGAGGGTTCCTTGCTTCTGGAACGGGGTAATGAATTGAAATGTCAACACAGAGCCTTCTCTGAACTTCTGTCTCAGAGGGGTTCATGTAGGAACAACTGAGGATTTGAGATTTCAGGGTTCCCAGGCTGGAGGCCTGGGTTTTCTGTAGTTTCCCGCCAGCTTCTAATTCCATCTCCGTCTTGGATCACGGGTAACACTACTCACTGGTGGAGGGGTGTCCCTCTCCCCAGACAGTATCAGGAATGAATTAGCTTGTTTCCCTCCTGTAAGTGATCCTCTTTTTGGGTAAACATCCCCTGGGTTTCTGTGATGTGTAACTAATGGAGTGCTAAACTCTCAGGGCTGCTTTAAGACTCAGAGCGCACACGTGTTGCCAATCCATCATGCTCCTAATACTAATTAACATAGCAGGGACACAATAAAGCCACAGATCCTACACACATTACCTGGCTCGGGTTTCGCTCTCATAACAATCTCACTATTGACCTGAGGAGAGCACACGTTGGGAAAGAGAGCACCAGCCCCTTCTCCCTGGCTCGACCTGCCCCACCAAATAAAAAATGCCACTGAGCGTCATGACATTGGCGGCGTCCACTGTTCACTTGTTGTTTCTGCTTTGGGACAGTGCCCGAGTTCACAGAATAGTGGGGTGGGGTGGCCTGAAAGCGAGGCTCCCCAGCATCCTGAGTAGCAGTTGGGGCATTTCTGTCACACCCTGGGCTACTGTTACCATTGGGATTTCAGGCCCTGCCTGGTTCACAGCTCTTAAGTGAGCCTCTTAGGAAGACTTGCTGTTCAAATGAGAACTGGCTTACCTACCTGCACGCTGCAAAAAGCATTTATCCCTCATCCCAAAGTCGGTCAAGCAGAAATATGTGCATCTAGATCTTGACTGGGTTGTTGGTTATGGGGGATAAAATGCATTTATAAAAAATTACTGAATTGTGGTCAGCCATGGTGGCTCATGTATGTAACCTCAGTCCTTTGGGGAGCTGAGGCAGGAAGATTGTTTGAGCCCAAGAGTTTGAGACTAGCCTAGGCAACATGGTGAGACCCTGTGTCCACAAAAACAAAAATAAAATTATCCAGGTACGGTGGCTCACACCTGTGAGCTACTCAGGAGGCTGAGGTGGAAGGATCGCTTGAGTTGGGGAGGTTGAGGCTGCAGTGAGCCATGATTCACGTCACTGCACTCCAGTTTGGGAGACAGAGATTCTGTCTGTAAAAAAAAAAAAAAAAAAGATTATTGAATTGCACACTTAATATCTGTGTTTCCATGATCTATAAATTTTTCCTCAATAAAATAGTTTGAAAAGTTACCTTTTGCAGCAACCAGTAGTTTTTGGATGTCTTATAATCAAAACAAGATATAGAAATGGTGCTGGGGCTACTAGGACACCCATAACCCTGCATGCCAAATCGTATGGTCTTTATTCTCTAATGACATTATTCTTATTGATGTAAATGACTATGGATGTAAACTTATAATACAGGTTATGTTTTAAAAAAGGAAGTGCGTGTTCAAAGCCCATTCACAGAGGGGCCATCTGAGGGAAACATGACCAAACGCTCCTGGTCTGGTGTCGAAATGCTCAGCAAAACATTATGCAGGATTCAGATCCTGCATAAGACAGCATCCAACTAAGCTTCATTTCCCTAAATCAGCTCCATGATTTAGGGACCACTGCCCTGGGCTGGCCTGGGGGAAGCAGAGAAGTGGAGCAGCTCAGAGTCTCTCCTCCTGTCTCAGTCAGGGTGGCTCAGAATTTACCCGTTTCACGTGGGGGCCTTCTGTGATGCTTTCTTTTGTGGAAAAGGTTCTTGAGCTAAGATACGTTTGAAAATCCCTTGAGCAAATGATCTCTAATGTCCCTCCCAGCTCTCGATTGTACGCATCTATTATTTTGTACCATCACTAGGAGATGTTTGCATGAGTATACATTATCATGTGAGATGTTCGTTATCTTTGCAGAATCACCTATCTTTTTATGTTGAAGTATGCCTAACGTGTAATGTAGAAAAAAATCATAGTTATGTATAATATGATATTCCGATATTTTAAAAAAGTATGCTAAAAATTACATGAAATAAGAAATAATAACTATTCAGAATCTAGGGTATTACAATATTTTAAAAATTATTTGTGACAAATAGTTCCATAAACATCAGAGAAAAAAATAAAAATAGATTCAAGAGTTGTATTGCGAGGCAAGAGAAGGATGACCTAAAATTGTTTGTGTCCTCCTCTGCCTAAATATTTTTAAAGATCAGGAGGTTAGATGATGATGGTTTGCTTTTCACATATTCTCAGCCTAAGAGTTTGTTTATTTAGCTGTCTCACAAGTAGGCACATCAAAAGAATATTAAAACAAACCAACAACAAGCTTTGGGAACAAAGACAAAAAAAAAAAACCACCCACAAACAATATCACACTGTCAGGCTCAAAAAAACATCAGAGGAAGAAGCTAAAAGCCCATAATATGGTAGCCAGAAGTTAAACAAACAACCCGTTAGATAAAAAATAACAGTGTCAGCACATGGACAATTTGATGATTAGCTAAGTGTTGTTGGCCTTGATCCAGCTGCTTCAGGATTACCCTAAAACATAGTTTCATTCACCACAATATGCTTGATAAACCATAGGATAATTAAATTTACCCTTCCTCTTAAATATTAGCATTATTAGGTAAGTTAACAAGTAATATTGTAAAGACTGGGCTTTCTATTGAAATCTCAACTGAATGCTCCTAATGGTTGAATAGATAATAGACAGATTTTCACCTACTAAGTATAAATTTTGATGTTTCTTGCAATTTAATTTCTTTTTCCTTTTTTTTTTTTTTTTTTTTGAGACAGTGTCTTTCTCTGTCACCCAGGCTGGAGTGCAGTGGCATGATCACCGCTCACTGCAGCCTCAACTTCCCCAGGCTCAGGTGATCCTCCTACCTCAGCCTCCTGAGTAGCTGGGACTACAGGTGTGCGCCACCACTCCTGCATAATTTTTGCATTCTTTGTAGAGACAGGATTTCACCATGCTGCCCAGGCTGGTCCGAACTCCTGAGCTCAAGCAATCTGCCTGCCTCGGCCTCCCAGAATGCTGAGATTACAGGCGTGGGCCACTGCGCCAGGCCTAATTTCTTTTTTCAATAAGGTAGGATGCCTTTCTCTAACATGACATTTTCCCACTTAATGCTCATGTAAAGTGTGTTTCATTTGCACATCCATGGCAGACACTGCTAATCAATCACTCTGTCTTTCCTGCCCAGCCTCAGAATCCTTTTCAAGGCACAGTGCCGGCACCCACAAACTGTCAAGCTAAGTTGGGACTGGAACTGAAGCCATTTGCCATCCTGCCTGTGGCCATCAGTGCTTCCTGATTCAATGATCCAGTTGACCAGGGGGTCCCTGTCTTTGCAAAGACAACACTTCCTGCCTTTTTGCTTATGAGAGTACCTATCAATATCTCTCCTTTTTAAATATATCTAGACTCAAATACTGAGTTTAGATGCTTACCCAACTGATGCAATGTTTTATGATTCTAAAATTAAAAAAGAAAAAAGAAGAATTTGTTGGATATATATTTACCTAGTGAGCCTTTCAGTTATGTCAGAGCTTGACAAATTCCCTGGATAGAATGGCACTAACAGACTTGACCCACTAGGTCCATGATTTTTAAACTTTGATGGGCATCAAAGTGCTTGGTTCCCACTTCAGATCTGCCGATTCAAGTCTGCATGACAGAGCAAGACCCTGTCTCAAAAAAACAAAAATCAAACCCCAGACCTGCTGATTTAGCACCTGTATGGGTGCTAGACTAGGCACATGTTTTGCAGGGGCAAAGGGGACCAAAATTTCATAGGTGGCTTCCATGTTTTCCAGAAGTTGAGAAACTCTGTCCTGGAGGGATAGGTGCAGTATTTGATCCTTTGGGTATTGAGTTTTTTTTAGTTTGTTGTTGTTGCTTGTTTGTTTTTTGACAGAGTCTCACTCTGTCACCCACGCTGGAGTGGAGTGGCATGATCACAACCTACTGAAGCCTCAATCTCCCCCAGGTCAGGTGATCCTCCCACCTCAGCCTCCTGAGTTGCTGGGACTACAGATGCGAGCCACCATACCTGACTAGTTTTTGTATTTTTTGTAAAGATGGGGTTTCACCAGGTTGCCCAGACTGGTTTCAAATTCCTGACCTCAAGCCATCTGGCCTCCCAAAGTGCTGGGATTACAGGAGTGAGCCACCACACTCGACCCTTGGGTGTTGTTGAGGCTAATGGAGAGGATGTAGTAACAAGACGCTGTATCCTGGATGCTCAGAGGTTGTATACTCTCAGGCCTCCATACAATGTAGTTCCACTAGAGTATTGCTAGAAATCAGTTAATGGCAGCTAACTTCCTACTTATCTATGTAGTGCTACTTGCCAACAATCTATACCTAGATTTTCAAATGTTAGCGATACTAAAGGGTGCACTTATAGAGATGATATTGACCGTTTCATATACAAATCATCTGCATGCAATTGTATATATTCAAATATAATGTATGTTGGAGACTTCTGCCATTTCCATGAACAGTGATTAAGGGAATGGGCTCTGGAGTTAGATCTACTTGGTTTTGGGTTCTAGGCCCACCACTAAATGATCAGCTGGGTGACCTTTGGTGCTTTTCTTAACCTCTGTAAGTCTATTCATTCAACTACAAAAGAGACAAGATGCTTGACTGAGAGCATTGTTTTGAGGAATGAATTAGATAATTTACTCATGCATCTGGCTTAGGTGAGTGTTCTATAAATATAGTAGTGTTTTTACACTTGATCTTAGCCAAAAGTGATAGTAGTGTTTTTATTTTACACAAATAGCTTGAGTACTGGTTGGAGCTTAGACAGTGACTGATAATGAATGATACAAACCGCTTTAATGCTTTACACTTTGGTTTACTTATTCGTATGTCACCTTCTCTAATTCCCTAAGGGGTCCCCATTTCCCTGAGAGTATCTGCCCAAGTCCTCTAGGCTCTATACGATTTGTCCCTCTCCACCCCAAGCACCCACGAATCAGCACTGCCTCGCTTGTACACTCTGACCCAGCTGCACTTGCCCCTTCTCATTCCTTAAACACGCCAGGCACATTCCTACCTCAGGGCCACTGCATTTGCTGTTTTCTCTGGCTGGAATATTCTTACATCAGATATCAACATCTCCTTTAAGTCTCTTATCAGTGAGGCCACACCCTCCTTTTAAAATGGGCTTGCACAGGGCGAAGAATTGGGTCCAGAGCTTTTATAAACATTTAAAAAATTATAGATATTAACTTTCATATTGTATAAAATTGTATATTTTATATCTGTGCAAGATATAAAATGTATATCTGTCCAGTAAATTGCTTTGGCTGTCTTACTGCGGTGCTCATAAGTATGTTTTGCTTAGAAATTGCTCCACTGGCAAGGCATAACAATGAAGTTAAACAAATGTTTTGCTGGTCTCTGAGGCCCAGTCAGGTCAATGGACTACTGCTTATGTTTGTAAGAATTTTCTCTTCATGTCTATTTGGAGACATGGTCTGCTGCCCAGTTCCCCAAGCCCAAGTGATAAAGCAGTTTGAGTCTTTGAATTACTTAGCTTATCGCCTCAGTTGCCTTCTGGGTATTCTTCTGGTAACAGCCTATATTTGGTGGATGTGAATTTAATTTCTCAAATACATTAGAATGGTTTAGTTATGACTTGGAATATTGGAATGCCATCAAATATGGCCTTTAAAAATTTAAGTAATTTCATCCACAGTTGAATTAAAAAAAAAAAAAACTCACCTCATTTCATACAGAGAAAAAAAGCTCCTTCAATATTTTTCACTATTAAGTAGGTTGAGGTGATAAGAACACAAAAGTGAAAACAAATGCATTCATAGAAATGCCTCTGAAAGCGCCTTAGGATCTGTTTTCAGAGAGAAAATGAATGGTAGAGTATTATGTGTAGCTTTCCCCTCCATTCTGGTTTTTCTGTAAGCAGCTGCCCAAAATTTCAACATGACTACTGAGACAGTAGGCCTGAGTTGAATCGAGATTAATTACTTCTTGGTTGGATGAGATCCCCAACGAAGGTGGGACTGGGATCAGAGTCTGTGAGAATGAATATTAAATAACACAGTAGCATAAAGCAAGCAGCATCACGTGGAATAGCCCTTGCCTATTACTCTTGAATAATCCAGTGCATGTGATGAATTACACTCTCGAATTCCTTTGTTAGGATGTTATAATTACTGACTAATTAAAAATTAGTCTAGTTTGGTTGTCTTCATTAAAAATTTTGCAAACAATTAATAAGAAATAGAAATCAAATGGTTGGTACTACTGAGCTATCTCCTTCCCCAAACAAGGTACCACAACCTTAGTTTTTTCATATCAATTAAATTGGTTTTATTCATTTAGGGAAACTAATTTTACAACAGAAGTAAAGCTTTTAAATACAATTTCTGATATATATCAAGTACGAGAAATTTGGCTAACCAAACTTTAATGCTTCATAAACATGTAAGCAAAACCAAATGTGAGATCAATCCCATTAGGATGTAAATTTATCAACATTTCTAGACAGAATTCCACAGTTAAGAATCACCATCTTCCCGGTAAATGCCATTTATACACAACGTGGATTTTTAGCTGAATATTCTAAAATTTCTAGATTCTTATTTTGTATTTCTGTGTACAATACAGGATAATCAGAGTTTCTTTTATTTCTCTGTGCTTTCTTTCTTTTTTTTTTTAAAGAGAGGAGTTGTTTAAAAAACAACACCAGCAACATAAGCAGCAAAAACCTTTCTTTCCTATGGCTGTGATAAAAACGTTGCATTTATCTGAGACTACCAAATACATATGTCCCTGTAGCAATGAATGCTTATTATAATTATTGAATCTCAGAGAAATGGAAATAATCCTGTCATCCTAAATATTTAATAAATGTTGTAGAATCTATAAAGTGATTTAAAACGACTTTCACTTTTTACTATTTGATAACTTTCAAAGCTTCAAAAGTCTTTCTCATTGCAGGCTTATTTTCCTCCTTCAATTTTTAATTATTAACACACAGGAATCTAGGTTTTAAAATCAGTGTATGTTAGCTTCCTCAAATAACTCAAGAATTAATTTACTCAAGATTTCCTTAAAGAAAATGAAATTGCTGGAGAGCTGAGTTTCTGTGTGAAAAATTTCGCCCAGAAAGATAGTATTTTTGGAAAGAAGTGAAAACAGAAGCTTTGAATGGAAGTGTGTGTGTAATTGTAAATGGAGGGCAAAAGGTTGTAACTGACAGGTCCCTTCTGTGGTGCAAACGTCACCATTACAGGAACATTAAGCTACCCAATTATGCCGTTACTCTACTTGGGTAGAGTAACTGCCCAAGTAGTTGGGTCTTGAAAAACATTTGGAATTCAGGAACCGGGATCCTGTAGCCAGAAAATAAAATTAAAACATGTGTTAAGTGAGGAAGTTTATCGACTTTTAAATATTTTATCTTCAGCCAGGAAAAGATAGAAAGATTTTTAAAAAAATGTTTTAAAACACCAACAATCTGCAGGGACAAATTAAAAAAAAAAAAAAAGAAAAACATTATAATGAAATGCTGCATCTGGTTGACATTTAAATAAAGCTGCCAGAGTATAAACTAATTTTAAGACAACTCTAGTGATATATTTTTAAAAGAGAGTGCAGAAAAAATCTTTTGGCTGAGCAAATCTTAACACCACATGTATGGGAGCCATTAATATTCATTACCCTATAGATTTGCCAAACAGCACAGAGCGTGTGGGAACATTACAAGAGAATGCCATGATTGGAGACTTGATTGTATGCTTTCGTATATTGAACTGTACACTGAGGTCAGATCTAGTTCTTTTGGAAAAGATAAGCCAAATCTATTGACTTTGTGACTCTTAAGTGGATGAAAGTTAAGTGTGCAGATGTCTGCATGAATTGTGCAAACCAGGGTGAAGAAAAACTGTAGAAAACAAAACTAAACCATCAAAACTGTTCTTTGAGATTCTGGGAAGTTGTCTGTTAACATGAATTTGATGGAGTTGAAGAGGTCTTAGGCTGGGCTCAAGAGGTGTTTCTACTGCTGGGCAAAGAGTAAAAGTCTCTAAGTGGAGAGGAGTGCAATAGATTTGTAGTTTTAAAGCCAGGGCTGAGATAAAGGAATGAATTCTAGACCCTTAACAGTGTGAGAATCCTCAACTCTTTGAGGGAGTAATTATTGTGTGCTATGGAGGAAATTTCCCAAGTTGATTAGAAAAGTTGCACAAAATTCAGTTTCTAGACTCTAGAATCTGGGGTCATGACTCACCTCTGCTACTTATATCTTTGTCCCTAGTCTACTGGCATCAAGCTGGGTTCTCAATGAGAATCTTGCCCAAATGATTTATCACAAGTCTGTGAATTCTAGAAAATATCAGATCTGAGGTTCCAGAAATTCCATTCAATTGGTTTAATTAAATCTTACCAACTCAATAAATGGACTGCAGGGTTTTTGCTTTTGTTTTGTTTTGTTTTGTTTTTTTTTTGAGACAGGAGTCTTGCTCTGTCACTCAGGCTGGAGTGCAGCAGTGGCATGATCATGGCTCACTGCAGCCTCAACCTTTTGGGCTCAAATGATCCTCTCACCTCAGTCTCCCAAGTAGATGGGATTACAGGTATGCACCACCATGCCTAGCTAAGTTTTGCATTTTTTGTAGAGATGAGGTTTTGCCATGTTGCCCAGGCTGGTCTCGGACTGCTGGGCTTAAACTGTCTGCCCACCTCAGCCTCCCAAAGTGCTGTGATTACAGGCATGAGCCCCTGCTTCTGGCCAGCTGCAGGTTTTAATAGACAGAAATGTAGTGGACTTTCTGAAGCATTTTTCTGAGCAGGGATGGGCAGAAAGATGGGTCCATTATAACTGTTGAATCTAGTTAATAGATACATAGATATTACATATCCATATGGATATACAGGTACGGGTGTTACTCTACTGGGTTACAGTAATAGATCTTATATTATTGGCCTACTTTTGTATATTGTTAAAATTTCCATATTTAAAAGTATAAGCAATATAAAAGAAAACAACCCAGCTTACAGTTCCAGCTGGAAACCAGCCTTAGCTGAGTGAGGTAAGAGTTGAAGCTGGACTCATCCTTTCTTGCACAATAACAGTTTCCTTTGAAGAGAAATGAAAAGCATTTAATCAACCTGCTTATTTAGAAAGGGTTTATTACCTTGCTGCATCCCTCCTCCTCTTCAAAGTGAGAATGACATTTCCTTTCCAATGCTTCCACAGGGACATGGAAATCTATGTAAACATTCCAGAGCTTTGTTCCTCATTGGCCACAAGGGAGGTTAGGCACTGGATTTCTTATATGGCTGATGAAGGAACATAATGGCAGCTTCATTTTAGAGAAGGGTATTGCTTGAACAGTAATTAATAAACCAGCACCCATATTTCCCTCTGTGGCCTTTCCCAGACTTGTCCTATTTGATCTTACCAACTTGTTACTCAGGGAATGAGGTTTCTGATTAGAAAGCAAACGAAATAAGACAAGAAGTCTCATTCATACCTTCTGCTTTAAATGCTTTCTAATTTTCAAAGAATTCCAATTGCTTTTTTTTTTTCATTTGGTTATTAGGAAGTCATTGACATAGGCAAAAATACATATATTTATTATGTTCATTTTGCAAATGAGGAGACTGAGGTTTAGAGAGGTTAAATGAATTTTCCAAAACTTCACAAGGGCTCCAGGAATGATTGGGGTCTTTTATGTTTTTGGAGCCCAGGTTTCCTGTGTTCTATGCAGTGTATAGATTTGTCTTTGGGTTATTTCCTATACCAAACTTTAGTCTTTAGCACTGGATACAAAGAGAAATTCTAAAATTCTGTTCCCCATGGAAAAATGTCCTTTGCTCTTCAGGGCAGATTCTGCAGGGAGAGACTTGCAAATTTGAAGGAGTGGAAGGGGTGATCGGAGAAAATAGCAAGGATTGAAGGATGAAGGGATATGGGATGGATTGGAGGTAGCTCTGAGATGAGAGCCTGCTGAATTTGTGTTCAGGGAGATCAAGTTGGTTTCTTCTGGAAAAAACCTGTAAGCTTGGGAAGGCTGGGATTGGCTTCCTTCGCAAGCAGCTGGGATCTAAGTTCATTTTCATCAGGGCCGCTCTAGCTCAGTTCTGCTGGGAACTGTACCGGAATGGGTGTGGGACGGCTTCGAATTCAGATCTGGGTTCTGTTTTTTCTAGGCAGTCTCTCTGAGCCTGCTTCCTTGAGTATAAAATGAAGAGTTGTGAAGCGTCAATAATGCCAAGTTGGAAGGGTCTGACACAGAATCTGACAAAGGATGGACCCTCAATAATTGTGATTTCCTCTCCCCCTTTTCCTTCTTGGCAAAATCATCCCATGAATCTACGCAAGTAGGGCCTTTCGTCATTCTTCGGAGTAGCCGCTTGAGGGCTGGAAGGAGCAGTGATCGAAACCCCAGAGAAGCAGAGACTCTCCAAATTCGAATTCAGTCACTGTCCTCCCCCGACCGCCGACCCCGCTGGAGAAGAGGGCGCGACGGGGCGATGATTTAACGCGGAGGGAGCGCGGAGACCGCGGAACCCGGGGATGCTGGGTCTCACTACCCGCTGCTGAGCGCGGATCGGCGCGTCCTCCCCACAGAGCCCCCGCGCGGCCTCCTCCCGCTGCGCCCCGGACGGCGACCCGCCGCGGGTAGCCCTGGGGTTTGGCCACGCAATCGGCTGGGGACCACTAGACGCTGGGGGAGGATCAAAGCATTCTTATGGGGCTCAAAGCGCCTGGGGTTGCAGTTTTGTTAGCCTGGCCTCACCTCGTCAATAAATTTTCGGCGAAAGTAGGGAGCAGGAGTGGAGGGTTGGGGCGGGGGTTGGTGGGGCGCGGGGGTTGGCCGGAGGGAGGGACCGGGGATTTCTTGCACCTGCGCTCCTGCCGCGTTAAGTCAGTGGGAAGCAAGTGACATTTCACTTTCGTCTGCCCCCTTGGAACTTGCTCATCTCCCTCCTTTAGAACACCGCCTGCTCTCCGGGGTCAGCATTATCAAAAAGAAGATTTCCTCTAGGCCTTTAAAATTTATGTGGCGCCTTGTTGCAAGGAGCGCGCTGGAAGCTGGCTTTGGTCTCTCCTTGTCCCCTCTTTCTTCTACCCCGCCCCCACATCCCCGTGGAGAAACCCTCGAGCAGGCCTTTTCCATTTTCTCACCCCACTTAGAACTACAAAAAATATATGGGAAGGTGATTTGGTTTCACTTCAACCTCTTCATTTTGCAGAAACCTAAAGTGGTGATGGTGAGAAAAGTGGCCCAAGGTCGAGGGTTACTTCAGTTGGCAAAACCAGGAGTAGAACAGGAGAATCCCTAGAGTCTTACTATGTATTTTTTGCTACTTATTTCATGGACAAAAATAATCCTTCTCTTAGGCAGGTCAAGTACTCTTTAAAGGTGTCTGTGCTTTTGCCAGTTGGCTGCAAAACATAGGATCACACTTCAGTCACCTGGACATCATGGGGAGTCGCTGGCTATCCAACGACAGAGCTGAGTATGGTCTGATCCCTCCTCTGAGACACTCCTTTCTCACTCCCACTCCATCCTGAAAAACACTATGGAGCATGTGTTCTGGGCAAGTCTTCTCCCAGGCTTGGGTAAAATTTGAGCATAGGGATTCTTCTGGCAGAGTTGGGGGGAATCCCTCCTCCAGCAAGAACCCTTTTCAGAGGGCCCTTCTGAGGCTGACAGGGAAGGAAATATTTCAGCCCTCCACACAGCTGAAATTCGGACCTCAGAGTCAGCTTCGCACAGGACAGGGCTAAAGAAGCCTGATAATTTTTGGCTTAAAGTCCAGTCAGAATGAACCTGACCTAGAAGCCACAGGATCATGGAACCTTTGTGAATTGTGGCAACCTTTTTGTCACTTGGACGAATCCTATTGGATCTGGGCTCTAGGAAACTGAATCTTTTGTGAAACTACTCCATGTCCCATTGTTTCCCTAGTTGATAGATTCCACCCACATTTTTAACTAGGTAAGATTAATAGCAGTAGCATAGAGGAGCAAAAATATCACCAAAATGTCAAAACCAATGCCAAAGCTTGTTTCTAATTCCCCACACACCACCTTCTTTTCCTTCTCCTCTCCTCCTGTCCAGCTTGGGCTTTCTTCATACTCTTGATCTTGCTGCCTGAGCAAGCAGTCCATCAGATGGGAGCTAAGATTTGTTATAGTCTTTGACGTTTGAGACAGAACCAAGAAATCAATGAACTTCCCTCCTTCACTTTACAGTCAAGGAAGCCCAGGCCCAGGAGGGTGAAAAGATTTGCTGAGGGGTTCATACACATGGAAGAAATTAACTTTTCATCATAGTACCTGCCCTACCATCACTTGGCATCCCCCCCACCCTTGATTCCTCTCTACCTGGTTGTTAGACTGTTGGGAAAATATGGAGAGTGATTTCAGTGTGGATAAAGTCTGCCCCCTTGAAATGTAAAACCCCAAAATAGAATGGGAGTAGGGAGTGGAAAGTTCTCAGAGTTAAGGGTTTACTCTTTCAGTTCGTGGTGAGGCCCGCTAGGGGCTGAAAGAAGGCTCTGGGAGCTGGAGAACTGTGTGTCTTCTGATGTGGCAACCAGCCACATGCCCTCTCAGGGCTGCCTTTCACAGCAAGGCCACAGCTCCAGGGGTGGAACCCAGGCCCCAGTACAGCCCGCAGTATCTGCCTCCCCTGAGGATCATTTGGAATGGATACTGAGAAGTCAAGAAAGTCGGCAGTTGCCTCATCTCCTGGCTGCTACTAGCCCCCCAAGTGAATTGAGCCACGTTTCCCAGCATGGAGGATGGAAGCTGCCCGGGATTGGGACAGGCAGGCTGGCAGATCCTCCAGATAGATATGTTAGGAAGGGACGATTACTTCATAGTCGGCATCTGACTCCGTATCCCGCTGCAAAGAGTACATTTAAAAAGACTGTATGAAGGCATGGAGCTGGAGTCACTCTTTGACCCCGCACAGCCACTGTTCTAGCTGTGTGTTCCCCAGTAACTCCCATGAACGTCTCTGAGCTTCAGTTTTCCTTTCCTTTGTAAATCGAGGGAGTGGACTCAGCGCGTCTCATTCGGCCTTATGTGTCTATGATTTAAATCCTGCTTTCCGCGGAGGAGAGATGAGAGTCTAGATCGCACCGTCCTTTTTGTTCAGCTTTTTGACGAGCGGAGCAGGGAAAAGGAGAATTCTAACAGCCTGGCGGAGAGCAATTTTCTCCCGCAATCTCCCCTCTTCCACCCCCATGACTTGTGACAGGTCGTATATTTGATTACGCAAAGTAAATTGGGAAATCATATCTCCGCAATCCCATCTGGGATTATTTATTTCCCCGCGTCCGCAGCCGGTCAAAGTAGTGAGACGGCACAACGTTGAGTAGCTTTCCACAGAAGGAGGTGCCTTCGAGGTCAGCTCTGGAGAAACCACAGCCAAGCTGGCCACAGCAAAGCACTTCTATTGGGATGCCCAGACGTTTTCAAACGTCAGTTGCCACCCTGGGCGCTCGCGGCAGGTTGATTTAACAAGGCGACTTAGGCTGAAGGTGGAGGGAGAGGGTTCCCGCCGATCCCCAGCCTCCTCTGGAGGACTCCAAAACCGGAAAGTTGGGTGGAATAGGGAGGAAATCGGGCTTCGGATTTTCCCCAGCCTCGGGCTCTCTGCAGCCTAGCTAATGGAGTTAAAATAACCACAAAAATAATACAAATTACTCCCAAGTACTGAATGCTCAGTATGGGCGGGTCACCGTGCTAGGGCGTCTACACGAGTCGCCTCCTTTTAGGTGAACCCCATTTTGCAGTCGAGGAAAGTGAGGCACAGAGGAAGGTTAAGGGACCTCCTCACTACCCCTAGCCGGGGAGGGGCAGATCCGCATTCTAACCCGCCTCTGTCAGGCTCCGAGACCCCGGTGCTCAGCTTCTAAGCTGGGCTGTCGGCGCAGAGTCCGGGCGGAGGTGGGGGATGTGTAGGGGGAACGCTAAGGGCAGGACCAACTCCCGCGATTAGCTCTGTGTGCGAAGTGGGAGGTGGCAGGGCCGGGCTGCAGAAGCCGGGACCCTCGAAAGGGATCCAAGTCTCTGTGGCTGCGGGAGAGGGAAGCCACATGAGCTGCTTGGCTAGGGGCGAACTGGGTGGGATGGGATTAGCAAAAGGAACTGGATGGGTGAGCGGGAACCAATTTGAAACTCACTTTCCTCCTTTGTTTATTTTATTTTAATATTTGTGTCAGGGTGTTTGAAGAAAAAAGGAAAACCACCCTCATCCAGGAAAAAACAACAACGAAGAGTCTCAGTCTCTCTCTCTCTCTCTCTCTCTCTCTCGACAGGGTCTCACTCCTGTTGCCTAAGGCTAGAGTGCAGTGGTGCGATCTCGGCTCTCTTGCAGCCTCGACTTCTCAGACTCAAGCGATCCTCCCACCTCAGCCTCCTGAATAGCTGGGACTACAGGCGCATGCCACCACGCCCGGCTAATTTTTTGTATTTTTAGTAGAGACGGGGCTTCGCCCTGTTGCCAAGGTTGGTCTCGAACTCCTGGACTCAAGCAATCCACCCGCCTTGGCCTCCCAAAGTGCTGGGCCTCCTTCTATTTTTGTTCAAGTTTCATTGCGTGACTCGCCCAAAGAGAGATTCGGTGGGTCCAAACTGCGCCAGAAAGGGAAGGGATACAGGGCGAGAGAGATTTGGGGTAAAGGGAGAGGGAGGCAGAGGGGGAAGGGGGCCCCACGCCGGTCAGTTCCAAGAGGCAAACCCCGCCAGCCTAGCTCCCTGGGCTGAGTCAACAGCGGCCCCGTTGCTTTGTAATTTACAGGAGGGACTCCGGATTGTACTTTGTAATTTGGTGTCGGTTTACAAGGCAAAGGACTTCTGTTTCCTCACCTCACCAGGTCCTCAGTCACGGCCTGACCCCTTTTAAGAGAGGGACCTCGAGAGGGGAGCTGAATTCCTTGAGCCCTCGCCTTTCAATCAAGTTTTCAAGGCACGCTTTGGCCAGGCCCTCCCGGACTGCCTGTGCTGCCACCTCGGGAATCAACGTCTGTACCGAACTCCCAACCTGTGAAGACGCGCTATCCTCATAATTGCGGAGTCGGGCCAAGGCAGGCTACTGTTTCCCCTTTGCAGATGAGGCAACTGAGCTGCAGAAAAATAACTGACCAAGATCACCTAGCTAGTGGAACAAACAGCTCCAGCCCAGGCTCTCTGGCTCCTATTCCCTCTGAATATTTAATTTACTAAACAGTTCAAGCAGCCGTAGATTCCTTTCACAATCCGGTAAAAACTATGATAATTACTCCTCCCCTTCCCCAAAATGTACTTATTTTCCCATTCAATATCGCAGCTTCTCGGACTTCCTGAAGTTCGTCCCAGGATAAAGACCCTCCTTTCTCCTCCTCCTCGCCCCGCCCCACGACCTCGCTTCCCAGTAGTTGCTGGGATCCTGATTCTCTGGAGGCATTCCGGGCGGAGGGATTGAGTGTAATTCAGCTGAGTTATGGTTACAGCTGCTTGTTCCCCTGTGCCGCAGACTGGTGTGTAGGGAGGGTGGGACTGGCGGGGCACGTGGAGATGGGCTAAATGTCTGGAGAGAGCAGTGGGGCTGTTGTGCGCGTTTTCGCTAGAGGTGAGCTAAGAGCTAGGGAGGAAACAATCTTAAGCCCACTCCGCTGGGACCCACGGGCTGAGGTCCTCCAGGAAGCACTGGGGCTCAGCTTTCCCTATGTCAGTACGGATGGAGCACACGCAGGAGGAAGGCTGGTGGCTCTGCCGGAACATTCTGAGGGCCTTGTTCTCTGCATACGCTGGGACCTGCAGTCCCATCTCCGATTTGGCCTCAGCCAGAGCGGTTTATTGTACACAAATCCCGCTTGTTTCCTCCTTATGCAGCAGTTTTAAAATTTCAAACTAGTTCAAGAGCTGCTGGCTGCTCGTTTACTTTCAGTTTTGGAAACAGAGGCTTACACCCCTTTCTCCTTCTGTTTCTCCTCCGTCCCTCTTCCCCTCAATCTAGTTTTCCAAAGTTAGCAAACCTACTTTCTTGATTTTGTTTCTTAACATTTAAAACAACTGGTGAAGGGCTAATTATTTCATCTCCTTACCACCACCCCTAACCTTAAAAGCAATAAATAAAATAAAAGCCCAGCCTGCCAACTGCATGCACACACAGCCAGCGGTGGTGGTGGTTTGTAGTTTGCATACACGTCGCGGGGCAGAAGCACTGAAATGCCTGTTTGCAAAGGCAGAAATGTAGCTAGCAGGGGAAGACGGTGAAAAAACAGAATGATTTGATAAAACCTGCGCGGTCCTGTTACAGGAGGGCTGCTGGTGGTAATCCCAGGTACTAAAATCAGAAGGGGTGCAGGAGAATAAAATTTAAAAAAGCAAACCCACAAGGAGTCTTTCTTGCTGGGAGTGAGGGGCTCTGCAAAGTTTCTGGGACTTCAGAACAGACGTCAACAAGGTCCATTGCTCTTCCCGAGACTACTGGGTGATCCAGGGCTCCTCTCTGAACCTCAGTTTCGTCGTTGGAAAAAATGGCCATAGGAACATATTTCTGCTGCTGTCAAGAATTTAAACGCTCCAGTGCAGGTGAAGGAAATGTGCTTTGATGAGTGGGTATAAAAAATGTGCAGAAAGAACCTGGTGTTACAAGGTGGTGTCAAGGGAGAGGAAGTAACAGTCTGTGTGACCCCCTGTCCCTTGTCGGAGCGCGCACCGCTCCCAAGTCACCCTCTGAATCTCCAGAGCTACAGAAAAGCCGAAGGGAATAAGCAGGACTGTTTCTCTACTTCCTTCATTGGGCTTTGCAAGAGGCTCTGGGAAGAAGAACTCGTACAAATGGGAATCCCAGTGCCTGGTCACCGGGGAGGAACTTTCCAACATCGCTAAAGGCTTGAGAATAGTGCTTCTGGCTGGTCGCATTAGTTTCACGGTAGTTCCTAAGCTGCCTTTGTTCCCACTTCTCGGAGCCAGGTTAACTTTTAACATTCTGACAGACTCGGAGAAAAGTAAGGTTTGAATTACATCAGGAATTCCCACCCTTCAACAGGTATTTGTTGCAGGCCTACTATGTGCTCAGTGCAATGACACTAAATTTTGTAAAGTCTCCTAAACAGATCCTACTTGAGAGGTCTTGATTATTTACAGATGCAGTTAGAAAAGCGTCCGTATTACTTTAAATGGAGTTCAAAAAATGTAAAGCAGAGTTGAATTAGAAGACTAATTCCTTCTTTTAATTTGTTGGAAATTTTTTATTGTTAAACATTTTGTAAAGGATTTTTTGAGGGAGTCGTTAGAAAGTCTATAAATACAACTATGCACAGTCTTTTTTTTTTTTTTTTAAAAAGAGGTTTGTTTAAATGCATGCTTAGGGTGAATGGATTTACCTAAATCTCTTAATAGTATGCATTTCTGATCTTCCTCAAATTAACTGTAATAGCAACTGATACAGCAGAAAAATGTAAGTGACTTGTAGTTGACTTGGACACCTGCCACACGGGCTCGGTGAAGGTTAATGAGGAACTGTTTGGCACTTCGAGAATACTTGGCACTAGACACAGAAATATCAACAGGCCATTTGTATGCTAACTAGGAGCTTCGGTGCCAGGTAACCACTGATGCAGGAGAAAGAAGGATGTCGCTGTACAACCCGATAGAGAGGCATCATTTTTAGGCCCAGTTTGGATTAATGATTGATTGAGTCGCCGAAATACTTGTGATGCTGATAGAGACCAATACTGGTCCTTCTGATCTCTTTCTCGTCGTTTATTACCTTCTCTTGTGGACAATGCATTCCTCAGAGTGTATCTCTGCTTGTTTCCCAGTCCGCGAGATAAATGGCGACTTCTCTCTCGCAGGCACCGTCATACCTCGGGTTTAAATTCTGGACGGGCGACCCGGCTGCACCGAAGGCCCGGCAGGCGGACTCCGGCGGAGCGCTTCAGGGAGGAGAGAGTAGACCGCGAGAGGCGGAGGGCGCCCAGCCAGCGTGCCTCGGCCAATCAGTGTACACACCGCCTGACAACCGGCCAATCAGAGGACGTAAAGCTCTGGGGCCCGAGCGGATAATACTAGGAAGGGGAGCGCAGTTTGGAGACAGAAGCCAGTGGCGCTGCGCTGAGTGCAGCTGCGCTCGCTAGCTCGGTGAGCCGGTCATCTGAGTCAGGCGGGGGCGGCCCGACCTTTCCAGCCCAGCTTGGGTCAGAGGAAGCCGAAAGCGGCCTCAGCAAGGTGAGGCGCCCCAGGCTGCAGAAGACCAAGCAGAACTTTGCAGAGTTCGGAATGTGCTGGGCTAGGTTGCTGAGGACTTGACTGGCTTCCTCCCTCCTTCCCTCCACCTTCTCCCTCCCCTCCACCATCCAGTGGGTTCGTTCCGGGCCTCCAGCTATCAGCTCCCGATTTCGTGTTTGAGGGTAGCGACCCAGATTTCTGTTTGCATGCACAGCCAGCAGCCCTAGCGCCAGATCCTAAAGCTGGATATCTTTTGACTGGGCTACCAGCCCGGGCCTCAAAGTTTTGGTGAGTGCTGTGATGCCGCTCGGGGTGTCAGGGAGGGCAAAGGGCGTGAATCATCCTTCACCTTTTCTGTTTGACTTGAATGCCTTGCCTTAAAGATGTAAACCAAGCCCTAAGTACAGAGAGCCCACACAGCTCAGCCCTGTGGCGCCCCGAGTACTATTAAGGCTGGACGGGCATCTGTATTGTAGCTTTGTGCTTTTTGCCCCTATGGGATTCTAATGACAACAAAATTTTGGTTTTCAGTTGATTATTTTGGGGAGGGGGGTGAGAGGACCTCTTCAAGCCCAAGGAGGGGTCCTTGTGGTGGTGTAGGCTGATGAGAGGCATTTGGGAAGCATGGAGTGGTACTTCAGTGGGTCTGAAGGGCCACTTGTAATTAAAGGAAAACAGTTCTTCCACGGATAGTTTTATATGCATCATGGCCTTACTACTTCAATATGGGGAAATCTGACAAGTGGCCTGGGCCGGCCTAGTTGGACATAGTATTTTGTGTGTGTGATAAGTGAGTTACCCAGGGACTTGTCCGGAAAGCCTGTGTAAAGCCAGAGAGGGCTACGGTTAAAGGTCAGGTACTCACAGAGCACTTAGAATTAATAAAATAAAACCTTTCTTGGGTTGTAGATCCCTGGGGGCCCTAGAGATACAAGAAAGGCACGTGTGGCCTGGAAGTGAGGGACATGTAATGAGAACAGGATAACTCAAGGGGCCGGAAGCGGGCAGACCAGGAGCTTTGGGCCGGAGGCTCAGGGATGGTCCCTGATGGCGGCCGGTGGGTCTTTGGATTTCTTTGTGTTTCCCCAGAGTGAGGGCCGCCGAGCTCAGGCCCCAGCGAAGCTCCGAGCGCCATGGCCGAACCGCAGGCTGGCTTGGCGGCCGGGGACTGGGAGATCGACGTCGAGAGCCTGGAGCTAGAAGAGGACGGCTGCGGGGCGCAGCGGTCAACGCCCCCAGAGCCCAGCCCACCGCCGGCCGACGGGGACGGCGAGGACGACGAGGATGAGGACGAGGTGGACGAAGACGCGGAAGAAGAGGGCGACGGCGAGGAGGCAGGAGCGTCCCCCGGGATGCCCGGCCAGCTGGAGCAGCAGGGGGGACTGCAGCCGAGGCCGACGCTCGCGCCTCAGGCCTCACCCGCCGGCGCTGGTCCCCCAGAGCGCTGCACTCCTGCGGGCGGCGGCGCGGAGCCTCGCAAGCTGAGCCGCACGCCCAAGTGCGCGCGCTGCCGCAACCACGGCGTGGTGTCCTGCCTCAAGGGCCACAAGCGCTTCTGTCGCTGGCGCGACTGCCAGTGCGCCAACTGCCTGCTGGTGGTGGAGCGACAGCGCGTCATGGCCGCCCAGGTGGCGCTCCGGAGGCAGCAGGCCACCGAGGTGCGTACCCTCCCGGCCCGGGACGCGTCCCCCTGGGGCATCCCAGGCCACAATGGAGGTGGGAGAGTTGGAGGGGAACCGGGCAGCTATCCACACCCCCGCGCCCAGGGCCTTGCGGCGCCTGTCTCTCACTGGGAAGGATGGTAAGAACGCTTTTCTGCCTACACTGGCAAGCAGGGTCGGGAGGGAGAAAGTAGGCATTTCTGGGGAACTTGGGAAATGTTTTTTCTTAAAAAGCAGGTAGAGAGGCCTTGAAAGTGATTAGGCTCATTTGGAACATCGTGAGAAAATCAATTTGTTTTTATTTTATTTTTTACATTTAAAAGTGTATTTTCGTGGTGTTGAGGGAGGGGTTAGGGGGAGAGTGGTTGATCCACAGCACGGCGTGCAGCTCCAGACTCGTCACTGCTGTACTAGTGATGATGGAGAAAAAGAACCACGCAGCACGCATGCACTCGGTGCTTCCGTGGTCACTTGGACGTTTGAGATATCCAGAACACTCATTTTACAGATGAGACACAAAGTGTATGAGAAATTAGATGCCTGCAGCCCAAGGTCATCAATCCGAAGCTACCATCCCTGCAGACTACCTAAGAGCAAGTGGAGGGTCTCTGCTGCTTCCCACCGGAGGACTCCAGCTGCGAGGAGAGCCAGGGTTTTCTTTCCGAGAGAGGCTCTTGAACCTCCGATGTTGTATTTGTTTCCATATGCTCCTGGACAGGGAGAGCTCAGCGAGCGAGGCTTCATAGGGCCTCCTCCCAGACTCAGGACCAGGGAAGATTTTCAATTTTACTTTTTGGCGGAGAGGAGCTGGGGAGTGGATCGCCAGGCATACTGAAGGCCACAACCCCACTGGAACGCCTCTCGAGGGCCCAGGAGAGCGCGCTGGACGCCATGGGCACCTGGTCCTGGGCTTGACCTCCTCACAAGTCCCGCATGGGTCATCGCCGGCCCTGCGTTCCCACGCGTTCTCTGTAGCATATGCTGGGTAGGGCGCGGGCGTGGGAGGCCTCAGAATCCCACCAGCTGGAGGTGACTGCGGAGGCGAGGGCAGGCGTCCGTAAAGCGCAAATTCGGAGTTTGCAGCTGGACCCAGGAGACCCTTATCTCTTCATTACCCTGTCACTCCACCGTGCCCGCCCTGCCGCAGGGAGAAATCCGCCTGGCCTCACTGCTTAACAGCAGGCCTTGGGCACCTTCTACCCGACAGGTGG
This sequence comes from Piliocolobus tephrosceles, assembly GCF_002776525.5. Lineage (NCBI taxonomy): Eukaryota > Metazoa > Chordata > Mammalia > Primates > Cercopithecidae > Piliocolobus > Piliocolobus tephrosceles. Next base: position 81,395,743 of record NC_045447.1, on the reverse strand, counting down.
GCTCCCAGGACCCAGCCTGGCTGCAACCATCTCTTGAGGTCGGGCGTCCCCCGAAAGGGATTGGATTTCACTTTTTCACTTCCCTCCGGGATGTCCCCTCACTTCTGGCCATAGGTTTGAAGTCTAGAGTGACTGGGCAGCATAGTCTAGAGTGACTGTGCTGGAGAAAGCAGGGGGCCCAGCTCACCAGTGGAGATTCCAGCTCTTTGCCCTAGGATTATTGGGTGCTGAGAGTAATTCGTTTGTAATTATTTTTCACACGGAATGGGAAAATTCAATACATTTAGAAGGGGGAGAGTTTCTAGAAGACTTACTGACATCCCGTCCTTCCCCTTCTCGCCTCCATTTTCTTTCAGGGCATTATTGATGATGTTTCTTGTGTTTACAGGACAAGAAGGGGCTTTCTGGGAAACAGAATAATTTCGAGCGCAAAACTGTGTACCAGAGGCAAGTCAGAGCCCCCAGTTTGCTGGCCAAAAGCATTTTAGAAGGTAAAGCAACAAAATTATCCTTCAGCCTTTTAAACCGAGTTGAATGACTCTCATCAATCAGGCACAAAGTGTATTTATTAATCAGTTAAAGTGCTATCTAAAGGGAAAGTATTTTTTATTAGAAAGGTTTTGTTTAGGCGTTCTCTGAGCCCATACACTAAAACTGAACCCACAGGGAGAAGATTAGCATGGCCCCGGAGCCAGAAAGTTTTCTTCTAGGAAGGAAACCGCCACCTGGGAAAATGAATCTCACATACCTGCTGAGTTTTTTGTCACCACCAGTTTAAGAATTCCTATCATTTGGTTGTCTGCTTAGTGGTTAATGGGTTAATGTGGAGTGCATGTGAGATTTACTCCGTGTGAGGGATGTACAAAGATATACTGCCAAGTGACCCTGGAGCAGATGTCTTGGAAGGAAATAAATAACCTAAACAAAGCAAAACAAAACAACACAACCACCTCCACTTTTCTTAGTTGTGGGAGCTGAATAGATGAAGTCAAGTGAGGAGTTTAACATCTGCCCAACCGATAAAGACCTTTAGTCTGGGTGTTCAACCTCAGATTCAACTCTTTTTCATTGTACTTTTTTTTTTTTTTTATTACTTGGGTAATTCCTGTTATTCCAAACTTCATTTTACCATTTTTGACAATCAAGGTTATAGAATCTGAAAAAGGTTTTGAATCCAGAAAGTGAAGTGGAGGTTGAATGCGAACAGTGCGAAATCTCTAACTTTCTCTCTCCATATTCTCACTTTCATGAAAGCCTGGGGATACGTTAATTTTTCTTAAAATATTACTGATTTTTAAAAACATCTCTATTTGGGTATGGAATTTATTTATTGACCTTTTCAATAATATATTGACTATTTTTAACTGTTTTTCTTTAAATTTTAAAAAATTTAAATAAGGGAAAGTTAATGTTTGCTTTAATCATTACCACTTCATGAAATTCAGGTTGAAAGTAAACAAAATTTTTTAAGTAGACATTTAGATTCTGTTTTTTTCTTGTGTAGCTTCTGAATTTTGTTGGTTCTGGACAGGTTTTGAAGTTTGTGTGTGTCCTATCATGTGTTGCATACTTCTGACCATAGAGTGGTTTCTTATGAATTAAAAATGAATTTGGTTACAAACTGGATAAACATATTTATAATAATAGGGCCACATTGATAAGCTGAGATTGTGCCAAAGCAACTTGTGAAGTCTGAGGACTAAATGGAATAGTAAATTCAAATGAATAACTTCCTGGCAAAAACTTACAGTAGAAATGGAAACATTAATTTTCAAATTTTATTTTATTTGTAAATGAGTATGGTGGGTTTGTCACTATGTAAACACAAATATAACAATGGATCCTTCAAACAAATTTGGTAGAGGTGAGTGCTTGGGGGTGATGAAATACTTCAAGTATTTTATGTCGCCAGGAATTCTATTTATGTTACACTAATCTTTGTTTTTGAGTTTGTTCCTATTCCTGCGATGACTTAGCCTAGGTTCTAATGATTGCTTGTTCAACCGTTTTGGTATCCGGCCAAAATGATTAGAGCTTGGGAAAAATGTTTTAGAACAGTTATTTTCAATAGAGCAGGGAATACTCCCCACCGTTTTTGGGTTTTGTTTTATTTTATTTTTTTGTTTTTTTTTTTGTACTGTTAGTCAGGGGAAGGGGCCTGGTTAAATTGTTCACTGTAGAGTGTGTTTGACTAGTTAACAGCTCTTTTCAATTTTCTATGCGTCTCTATTTTCTTAAGCCTTTTTTTCTTTTTCTACTCACAAATCTCCTTTAACTTTCTTTCTTTCTTTCTCTTTTTTCCTAGTTCTCCTTGGATTATTCTACAGCTATTACAGTGTGTACATAATGAACCATCTTTAGAAAATAAAAGTGACATCAGCTCTAGGTATAGATATATTTTTTAATAATGAAAAAAGATGACATGAATAAAAATAAAACATTGATTGATACAAGATGAATAGCCTTGTCTCTTAATGCATAGGGGGCCTGGGAAGAATATTAAAATTTTTAATCAATAAAGTATCCCTGTTGAAGCAAGCAAGCAAACAAATCCATAACAACAACAACAGCAACAACAACAAGTTGCAATATGGATATCTTTCACCCTCCCAGGAAACTATTTTAAACCTAACCTGTACTTTTGCATTTGTATAAAAATATTAGTGAGATAGAACTGAAAATAACTATTCTGCTGATTTGTAGTGTTGCTGTTACTTTCTGGGTGTCCAGATTTTTCTTCCGTAGATGTTAATCTCTTTCATGTGCAATCTGTGCTTCTTTTAGGCTATCGCCCCATTCCAGCGGAGACTTATGTAGGAGGGACCTTCCCTCTACCTCCCCCAGTTAGTGACAGGATGAGGAAAAGAAGAGCCTTTGCTGATAAAGAGTTGGAGAACATTATGCTGGAGAGAGAATATAAAGAAAGGGAGATTTTGGAAACTTCTCAAGCTGCTGCTCTGTTTCTGCCCAACCGCATAGTGCCTGGACCTGACTACAACTCCTACAAAAGTGCCTACAGCCCCAGCCCAGTGGAACCACCGAGCAAGGACTTCTGTAATTTCTTGCCCACCTGCCTTGATTTAACCATGCAGTATTCAGGGTCTGGGAATATGGAACTAATTTCTTCTAATGTCAGCGTGGCCACGACTTATAGACAGTATCCCTTGTCCTCAAGATTTTTAGTTTGGCCCAAGTGTGGCCCCATTAGCGACACCCTCCTCTACCAGCAATGCCTGCTAAATGCCACCACCTCAGTTCAAGCCCTGAAGCCTGGGGCCAGCTGGGACTTGAAGGGAGCACCAGTCCAGGATGGGCTCAGTGCAGAGCATGACATAATGCCGTCGAAATTGGAAGGCTCCCTGGTGCTGCCTCACACTCCTGAGATCCAGACCACGAGAAGTGACCTTCAGGGTCATCAGGCTGTCCCAGAGAGGTCGGCATTCTCCCCACCCCAACGGAATTTCTCTCCTGTTGTTGACATGGACTCCCTGGCAGCTCAAGGGCATGTCTTAACGAAGATCAGCAAAGAAAACACCAGGCACCCTCTGCCACTTAGACATAATCCATTCCACTCATTATTCCAGCAAACATTTAATGACAAATCGGGTCCTGAGTTGAAAACACCATTTATCAAAGAGACCTTTGAAGACACCCCTAAGAAACACAGAGAGTGTTTAGTTAAGGAGAACCAGAAGTACACATTTACAATAGATAGATGCGCAAAAGACCTTTTTGTAGCCAAACAAGTTGGAACAAAACTCTCGGTGAATGAACCACTGTCATTTTCTGTTGAGTCTATTCTTAAGAGGCCTTCATCTGCCATCACTCGTGTCTCTCAGTGAAAGGCTGCTTAAACAGAAAGCTGGATTTTCTGCAGTCTTAGGGTGTTCTTGCCACTTGCTACTATTTTTTCAGGTTGTTTGTGTGAAGAAATTTCTAATGTAAAGATGATGATTTTGAAAAGTTTTATATATTCATAATATGCATGTACTTTTTCTTATTACATATATTTAAACTTACAGATGGAAATTGCCCAATGCACAAATTGTTAAGTACCATGCTTTACACAGCATTTCAAAAAGCAATAAAATTGATACCGTTTTCTAAAAGACCCAGTATTTGCTGAAGCAAATAGCCATCTCTGTCTAGATGAAGAAGCTATCTTTCTATGATTCTGTATATTTTGAAGTACTCTTAATGGTCACTGGGGGCCACAGGAAAACCTTTATAATACTTTAGTTTTGCATTTCGGAGGGCACATAAATTTAATTATTCAAGACTGTTTGAGGCAAAAATAACTTTAAGGAGCACATAGGGCCATTTGCATATTTACAGTATCTTCATTTCACGTGATTGGACAAAACTGAATTAATTTGAAGGGAAATCAAGTGTAATGTCTCTTTTACATTTCTTCTGACTCCCTGGGTCCCAGTTTCTTTCCCTAGTAAGGATGTTTATATGGGGCCCCAAGCTTCCTTTCTAGAAACATTTCTAGTTTCTTTGAACAGTCTATGATTTTAGGTTGCTAGGAGCCACAAATCAGGTTTCCTTGTATGATGTGGTCAGTACTTCCCATGATGGGGCCCAAACCTCTGTTTCTGAACCACTGGTGACAGCAGGCATTTGGATGCAGGCCCAGTCACAACTCTCATCATGTCCCCAAGTATCAGCTTTATGCCTCCCACATTTGCACCACTGTCAAAAGCCTTCAGTGTAGCTCTCTTCTGACACAAACCATTTACTGTTCAAATTGCTTCAGCTGACAGTTGCTAAAGCTTGCAGATACTTATCACAGCATGAGGGTGGCTTCTTAATTCTTATACCCTTTCTTCCCCCACACCCCCCCTTTTTTTTGAGACAAGGTCTCACTCTGTTGGCCAGGCTGGAGTGCAGTGGTGTGATCATGGCTCACTCTACCTCCTGGGCTCAAGTGCATGCCTGTAGTCCCAGCTACTCAAGGGGCCCCACCTCCCAGGCTTCACCTCAGCCTCTTGAGAAGCTTGGACTACAGGCATGCACCACCATGCCTGGCCAATTTTTAAATTTATTACTATTTTTGGAATATGTGGAGAGGTAAGTTTTTAAAATTTTTGGTAGAAACAGGGTCTCCCTATGCTTCCCAGGCTTGTCTTGAACACCTGGGCTCAAATAAGCCTCACGCCTTGGCCTTCCAAAGTGCTGGGATTACAAGCATGAGCCATCTCACCTGTCCTTTCTCCCATTTTTAAGTTCTTGTTAATCTCTTGTTCTGCTCAGTAAAATGTTAGCTGTTGTTCCATATAATTGATAAAATAAGAGTAAGACCTTTATGAGAGTACTATGTTCATCTCTGAAGAACTCACCTGTAGACCCCAAGTTAAGTTTTAAGATATCATAGTCATTCCAATACAAAAAAAATCAAGAGTCAAGTATCTTGCTTTTAATACCGCCACAGAGGGAGGTTTTACTTCAAACTCTGCTGCTGTCTTCTGGGTAACAAGAACATGAGGTGGGTATGTGGAAGGTGCCAAGTGATTCAGCAGTGTAAAGAGCTTCTTTCTGGCTCTTGAAAACACTTTGCATTACTTAAAAATGCTTTTGCTACTAATGAGCTCATATAAACCTCCAGGGATTCTCTGAATCGTTGTTTAAATTAGCACCAATTTCAAAAAACAAGCCAAACTTTGGATTGACTTTCAGTTTGTACTTGTAAAATAATACTTAGTTTTATTGAGTCAAATTTAGTTATTTTTACTATTGCAAAAGTCAGAGCGAATGGAGGTTTGCCAGAGGCAAAGGATATGAAAGCAGGCAGAGATTCCAATAACTTTTAAAGATTATCATTAAGTGGAAAAAATGTTTTCCAGCCAAGTATGCCCTGATGTCAGAGACAGAATCTAACTCCAGTTTTCCCTCCCAGTCATCTCTACTTTGTCTATAGTCACTAGTTTTTGTCTTTATATTGGAAATTGATTTTTTTTGTTTCAAGTGTTAAATGTATCCTTAGCATTGAATTAAACTGCTTCAAAGGTGATCGGGGGAACGTATTAGAATAAAAGCACATAAAAAATCTCAGTGAGAGGCCTTCTTAATCTAAACATGAATTTTATCTCTTACTTGCTACACTTTTGTGTTTTGAATACGTATATTTGTTAAGTTGTTTCTCTTTTGTATTCAGTGAACACATGGGACTTCTTTTCGGTCCTCTCTCTCTGTGTCATTTTAATCCCATTAAATGAATCCAGTTGGCTGTGGGTATTAGTGGTTTTTCTCACATTACCAGTGACCAGAATTTTATTGTTCTTGAACATTTATGAGGGTCAGTACTTCCCCTGGCAAACTTATTATTATACTATGCTTAGTTCTGCTGTAATAATGAGGTCTTTGAATTTTAAAGCTACCAAATCTACCATCAGTCACTTATTAAGACCTCTGTGCTTGGCTCTTTGCTTTTGAAAATCACTTCACTTCCATGAAAGTGTCATATAGAATCTTCAGAAAATACTGTCATTGACATTAAATCAAAATTGTGGTTCAATTTAAGCATTTTCTATATTGAAGGCAATAAATGGATACAGTTTTAATAATTTTTGAGAATGTAAGGAATAGTAAAACATGGACATTTTTCTCAATTTAACTCACAATACAATAATGCAGCTGTAATGACATGTTGTCCTTCCATCTCAACCGATCAAGCGTGATTGTTAGCTGAATTTGCAGTTCTTGAAAGTTTACAACAGTGCTTCTCAAACTAACGGACAACTGAACCACCTGAGAATCCTGATGCTGCTGGGCTTCAGGCCACACTTTGAGTAACAAATGCTTACAGCATTTCTGGTATTTCAATGCACGTTTAATATTATCTGCTGTGGATTTTGAGTTGTAATGCAATAATCATAATATTACTAGCATGAATAAGTTAATATACAGAAATAGTTAAAATCTTTCTCTTTCTTTCTCTTTCTTTCTTTCTTCTTTCTTTCTTTCTTTCTTTCTTTCTTTCTTTCTTTCTTTCTTTCTTTCTTTCTTTCTTTCTTTCTTCTTTCCTTCCTTCCTTCCTTCCTTCCTTCCTTCCTTC
>NC_045447.1:81380167-81388586 GCF_002776525.5 Piliocolobus tephrosceles | reverse complement strand
CTTCCTTCCTTCCTTCCTTCCTTCCTTCCTTCTTTCTCCTTTCTTTCCTTCTCTTTCCTTTCTTTCTTTCTTTTTTCTTTTTCTTTCTTTTTTTTTTGATGGAGTATTGCTCTGTTGCCCAGGCTGGAGTGCAGTGAGGTGATCTCAGCTCACTGTGACCTCCGACTCCTGGATTCAAGCGATTCTCCTGACTCAGCCTCCTGAGTAGCTGGGATTACAGGTGCCCACCACCACGCCTGGCTAATTTTTGTATTTTTAGTACTGACGGGGTTTCACCATTTTGGTCAGGCTGGTCTCAAACTCCTGACCTCAAGTAATCCACCTGCCTCAGCCTCCCAAAGTGCTGGGATTACTGGCGTGAGCCACCACGCCCAGCCGCCATTTTCCTTTTTACTAAGCCTAGGCCAAGACCTAGGCAAGTCATACAGCAGACAGTGCGTGCTCCCCATGGTCTGTTTTTTTTTTCTCACAAACCTAGAAGTTGTTTTAATTTGGTTAAAAATATAATATGCATCTTTTATTTTTAATTGTGGGAAAACATAACATTTGCCATCTTAACTATTTTTATGCGTACAGTTCAGTGGCATTAAGTACATTCACATTGTTGTGCAATCATTACCACCATCCATCCACATAACCCTTTTCATCATGCAAAACTGAAACTCTATACCTTCAATAACTCTCTCCCCTCCCAGCTCTTGGCAACCACCATTCTACTCTCTGCTTCTGTGAATTTGACTACTCTAAGTACCTCATAAAGGGCAATCATACAGTATTGTCTTTTTTCAGTTCCTCATACAAGTAAAATCAGACAGTGTATGTCTTTTTGTGACTGGCTTATTTCACTTAGCATAACGTGCTCAAGGTTCATTATGTTCTAGCATGTATCAGAATTTTTTTCCTGCTTAAGACTGAATAGTATTCCACTGTGTTTGTGTGTGTATGTATATGTGTGTGTGTGTTTAAGCTGCTTCAAAGGTAATGAGGGGAAACCTATTAGAATAAAATGACATAAAAAAATCTCAGTGAGAGGCCTTCTTAATCTAAACATGAATTTTATCTCTTACTTGGTCCTTTTTTGTATTTTGAATACTAATAGTTGTTAAGATGTTTGTCTTTTGTATTCAATGAACATACGCGGATTTCTTTTCTGTCCTCTCTCGCTCTATCATTCTAATCTCATTAAGTGAATCCAATTGGCTTATTTCACTTATATTAGGTATTTTCCTTATGTAAGGTACTTTTCCTATCCCAAACTCATCAATTAGGTAAGTTATATACACACACTGTATATATGTGTTATATATATACACACACTGTATATATTATATATATATTTATACACAGACACACATATGTACAAACACAGTGGAATACTGTGTATATGAGTGTAAATGGTATATATGTAGACATATATACACACACATACACATGTGTTTATATGTGTATATACACACACATACATACACATACAGTGCATACACACACACATACATTTTTGTTTATCTAGTCATCTGTCGATAGACACTTGTGTTGAATCCAGCTTTCAGATATTTTAAATAATACTGCCATGAACAAGGATATCCAAATATTTCTTTGAAACCCTGCTTTCAGCTCTTTTTGGTATATATGCCCCCTTCTCTTCACCCTGTTCTCACTTCCTAGTTTCACCTGCTTCATGTCCTTAGGAACTAAGTTATCTTAGGTATACATTCCTCCCACACTATCCCCTCTCCTGAAGTGTGTGGACCATTTCCACTCAACACTGCTATTGCCCAGAAAGGCTCCAGTATCAGTTGTGTACCTTTAAATATAAGTTTAAGTGAGATCTTCACTTAAAAGCTTAATTCCAATTGTGTAATGAAAGACCGTAAGTTGTATTAAGAAACTTTCTGGAATTCCTTCTGCAAAGCCTCATAAGTACTAAACTGTGAGAAAATGGCTGAAGGTCAGGATGAAGAAATAAGGAGAATCCACGCTTCCTTGTAGAATAATAGATAAGACTTAGTGTCGAGGCTGAGTTTTCAGTTGGGACTAGAATTCTTACTGGCTCACCTGATTTCATTAATTTTGGATTAATTTTAATATTCCTATTCTAGGTCTATAAACTTGGGCTTATTTCCATGGGTAGGGTCCAATTTGTAGGGCTGATAGTTCATGAAATGGCTGGACCTTGCATTATATAAACTTGGTCCTGTGGCATCCTCTTAGATTTATTTTAATAATTATACAAAGTGTTATCACATTCCACCCCTTTAGTTCTTTTAGTTTGTAACTTGTGATGTCTAAATACATTTAGGGCATGCTGGACAACTGCACACCTAGAAATAGGTTGGCATTTGTTGTAATGGTAAATGTGAAATAACAACATATGTTTAGAGCCTGGCAATTTTCAGAGTACATTGACATTTATTATTTTTTATATTCATCACATAAATTCTATAGAAATTTGATAAATGGCCATATGAAGAGTTGAATCTATATCTCTGTGGATATGTTTATAAATTTGGAGATTCTTTCCAATATACAACATGACTTGATATGGCATAATACAACATTAAACTTTTGTATAGAAATGTTAAGTGCATCTAATGCTGATATGTAATATATGTTATACATTACATAAGTATAATTTTACTTGTATGATTACGTCTTTCTCTATTACATTTGCATATTCATTCTACCTTCAATAAGCTATACATATGCACACACCAGTCTCAAGGGGTTGTGAGACCACTGAGATAAGGAGTGGGAAAGAGAAACACTAAGGTCACATTTTCTCTGGTTGCTCTCTGCACATGACTGAGTGGAGCAGGGCTGCTGGAGAGGAACCATTTTTGCCCTGTCATGGGATACCTCTATCAGGCATCTTTAGTGGGGGAGCTCTTCATTCAAGTGTATTGTTACAGATGTTTGATGAGTTCCCAAACCAGCACCTCTGCTCCATGCCTGGAGTTATGAGCCAATCAAGAAATAAGAGAAAGGAGTCGGCACCTGGAGGTTAGAATCTTCATATTTATCTTTATAACTGATTATGATTACACTGGAGGATATGACTTATATCCAGGAGCTAGGGACTTCATAATACTAAACTCCAGGATGATACAGACTACCTACCTAGAAACAGTCAGCAGTGGCCCAGCACACCTCCCCTGCATTTGGGTAGTGATTGAACGGCTGTATTCTCCGCATGCAACTTAGCTCTTGAAAGGAAGGCAAGAAGAATGGGAGAAGCTACCCGTGCTCCTTTTCCTATCCCAAACTCATCAATCAGGTAAGTTATTCTCCCTGCATCTTTTCATTAACATAATTTTGTTATTATTTTCTTTGTTTTGAATTGAGATCAATCCAAAGACCATATACACTTGGATTTGATGACTGCAATCAAATTTGAGTCCTTGATAAAGATATAAGCTGGAAGGCAAGAAATGGTGTTATTGCTTCATATGTGCTTACTAGACTAAAGACTATGTACATTTTTGTTTTAGAATAAAAAATAAAACTGGAGAAATAGCTTCATTTACCCCAGATGGAACTGAGACATTTGGTACAGCATGCTGGCAAGCAGTGAAGAATTGTTTTTCTGGTGAGTACATCATTTGATGTCATTAAGTAGCATGGCCTAAGGGGAGTGTTCTGCTTCTATCCATCACCACCAAATTATTTTCATGGAATGTCATCATAAAAAGTTACCAAAAGAAGGTACCTGAGATGTGAAGCTGTGAAGTCAAACTAATATTATTTCCTCTTTCAATAACATTACTATAGAGGTATTAGGGGAAGGCCACATACAAGTTATGTCTCAATTTGTCAAGGAATTCAAGGAAGCCTTTCATGACAGGGAATTTTAGGATGGATAACAGTGAAGTCAGGGAAATTTGTAGCTGCTTGAACTATCTTCACAAAACAGAATTATAAATCAATGTCAATTTCAAGGAAAGTCTTTAGTCTCGTGGCCAATGAGACCTCTTGTTTTGGGTGATAGCCTGGCTGGCAAATGAAGGCGTAAAAAGTGTACTTATCCAATCTATATATGACATTAAGTTGGGAGGTCTGGCCACTATTGTTGATGGTAGAGTTGGGTGAGACTAGGACTATAGCTCAAAGGCCAAATCTAATATTTGGATTTTAAAAGCAACTGTCATCCAATTATGAAACTTTATGTTGAGAGAGAGTTAACTTGATGTTAGTTTATGTGAAAATGATCTGGCAGTCATAGAAGGCCACAGAGCTTAAAAGGAACCATAAGGAACCATGGCTGTAAGAAGTTGCTAATACTAACCTGGATTCCATTAACAGAGCCTCCAGATGAAGAGAAATGCTAACTACAGTGCATTTCCTCCCCTTTCTCCTGACAGATCAAATCTAGTAACTTGTGCCCAGCTCTGAGCACTGCATTTTTAGTGAAGACACTGAGAGACCTGGCCATGAGGATGGGGAAAGGACTGACAATTTTGTCTACCTATAGACAGTTGAGGGCCTTGGGGATGTGACCTGGAAAATAGATATCTTAAGGGAAAGGACTTGATTTGTGTTTTTATATATTTGAAATATTGTCATTTTGGAGAGGGAATTAAGGTCCCTTGGTAGTCTCTAGAAGAAACAGTCAGTGCTAAGAGGATGCTAGAGGGGATCAAATATAGCACAATAAAAGGAAGATCATCTTTCAGTTTGGCTTGTTCATACGTGGACTGGTCAGTCTTGTGAAAGAATGCATTTGGAGATCTTCATGTGAAACAAAGAAAGAAACCTTGCAAGGGGCATGAAAATGAATTAGCAAGCAGAGACTGCTTCATTTATCTTCATCTGCTAGGTCCTAGCATACAGTTGATGTCAAGAGATGTTTGCTGAATGAGGAGAATCTTCCTCAACTCTGATAATTCTTGATTTTATGAAAAATTACCTGTGAGAAGGATCAGATGAAGTTTTATTTCCTCCTAGCCAAATTATCTAGAAAATCGTATCACCAATTAGTTCTTTGGAATTTTAACTTTTACTTAAACACTTTTATCTATTTAAGATTTACAGCATGAATTTTTTTTTTTTTTGGAGATGGAGTTTCGCTCTTGTTGCCCAGGCTGGAGTGCAATGGTACGATCTCAGCTCACCACAACGTCTGTCCCCCAGGTTCAAGCAGTTCTCCTGCCTCAGCCTCCCTAGTAGCTGGGATTATAGGCATGTGCCACCATGCCTGGCTAATTTTTTATTTTTAGTAGAGATGGGGTTTCTCCATGTTGGTCAGGCTGGTCTTGAACTCCCAACTGCAGGTGATCCACCTGCCTCGGCCTCCCAGAGTGCTGAGATTATAAGCGTGAGCCACCATGCCTGGCCAGCATGATTTTTTTTTAATAGACAGGGTCTCATTCAGTTGCCCAGGCTGGAGTACAGTGGTGTGATGATAGCTCACTGTTACCTCTGACTCCTGGGCTCAAGAGTAGCTACAACTAGAGGTGCGCATCACCACATCCAGCTATTTTTTTATTTGTATTTGTATTTTATTTTTAAATTATACTTCAAGTTCTGGGATACATGTGCAGAACGCACAGGTTTGTTACATAGGTATATATGTACCATGGTGGTTTGCTGCACCCATCAGGCCATCGTCTACATTAGGTATTTCTTCTAATGCTATCCCTCCCCTACCCCCCACCCTCAGTAGGTCCTGGCATTTGATGTTCCCCTCCCTGTGTCCATGTGTTCGCATTGTTCAACTCCCACTTATGAGTGAGAACATACATTGTTTGCTTTTCTGTTCCTGTGTTAGTTTGTTGAGAATGATGGTTTCCAGCTTCATCCATGTCACTGCAAGAAACATGAATTCATCCTTTTTATGGCTGCATAGTATTCCATGGTGTATATGTACCATATTTTCTTAATCCAGTCTATCATCGATGGGCATTTGCGTGAGTTCCAAGTCTTTGCTATTGTGAATAGTGCGCAATAAACAGATGTGTGCATGTGTCTTTATAGTAGAATGATTTATAATCCTTTGGGTATATACCCAGTAATGGGATTGCTGGGTCAAATGGTATTTCTAGTTTTAGATCCTTGAGGAATCACCACAATGTCTTCCACAATAGCTGAACTGATTTACACTCCCACCAACAGTGTAAAAGCGTTCCTATGTCTCCACATCCTCTCCAGCATCTGTTGCTTCCTGACTTTTTAATGATCCCCATTCTAACTGGCATAAGATGATATTTCATTGTGGTTTTGATTTGCATTTATCTAATGTCCAGTGATGATAAGCTTTTTTTTTGTATGTTTGTTGGCTGCATAAATGTCTTCTTTTGAGAAGTGTTTGTTCCTATCCTTTGCCCACTTTTTGATGGGGTTTTTTTTCTTGTACATTTGTTTAAGTTCCTTGTAGATTCTGGATATTATCCATTTGTCAGATGGATGGATTGCAAAAATTTTGTCCCATTCTGTAGGTTGCCTGTTCACTCTGATGATAGATTCTTTGACTGTGCAGAAGCTCTTTAGTTTAATGAGATCGCATTTGTCAATTTTGGCTTTTGTTGCCATTGCTTTTGGTGTTTTAGTCATGAACTCTTTGCCCATGCCTGTGTCCTGAATGGTATTGCCTAGGTTTTCTTCTAGGTTTTTTATGGTTTTAGGTCTAACATTTAAGTCTTTAATCCATCTTGAGTAAATTTTTGTATATGGTGTAAGGAAGGGGTCCAGTTTCAGTTTTCTTTATATGGCTAGCCAGTTTTGCCAGCACCATTTATTAAATAGGGAATTTTTTCCCCATTGCTTGTTTTTGTCAGGTTTGTTGAAGATCAGATAGTTGTAGATGTGTGGTATTATTTCTGAGGCCTCTATTCTGTTCCATTGGCCTATATATCTGTTTTGGTACCAGTACCATGCGGTTTTGGTTACTGTAGCCTTGTAGTATAGTTTGAAGTCAGGTAGCATGATGCCTCCAGCTTTGTTCTTCTTGCTTAGGATTAGCTTGGCTATATGGGCTCTTTTTTGGTTCCATATGAAATTTATAGTTTTTTCTAATTCTGCGAAGAAAGTCAATGGTAGCTTGATGGGAATAGCCTTGAATCTATAAATTACTTTGGGCAGTATGGCCATTTTTGCAATATTGATACTTCCTATCCATGAGGATGGAATGTTTTTCCATTTGTTTGTGTCCTCTCTGACTTCCTTGAGCAGTGGTTTCTAGTTCTCCTTGAAGAGGTCCTTTACATCCCTTGTAAGTTGTATTCCTAGGTGTTTTATTCTCTTTGTAGCTATTGGGAATGGGAGTTCACTCATGATTTGGCTCTCTGTTTGTCTATTATTGGTGTATAGGAATGCTTTTGATTTTTGTGCATAGATTTTGTATTCTGAGACTTTGCTGAAGTTGCTTATCAGCTTGAGATTTCGAGTTGAGCGATGACGATGGGATTTTCTAAATATACAATCATGCCATCTGCAAACAGAGACAATTTGACTTTCTCTCTTCCTATTTGAATATCTTTCATTTATTTCTCTCACCTAATTGCCCTTACCAGAACTTCCAATACTGTAGTATTGAATAGGAGTGGTGAGAGAGGGCATCCTTGTCTTGTGCTGGTTTTCAAAGGGAATGCGTCCAGCTTTTGCCCATGCGGTATGATACTGGCTGTGGGTTTGTCATAAATGGCTCTTATTATTTTGAGATACATTCCAATGGTACCCAGTTTATTGAGAGTTTTTAGCATGAAGTGTTGTTGAATTTTATTGAAGGCTTTTTCTGCATCTATTGAGATGTGGTTTTTGTCATTTGTTCTGTTTATGTGATGGATTACATTTATTGGTTTGCATATGTTGAACCAGCCTTGCATCCCAGGGATGAAGCCGAGTTGACTGTGGTGGATAAGCTTTTTGATGTGCCGCTGGATTTGGTTTGCCAGTATTTTATCAAGGATTTTTACATCGATGTTCATCAGGGATATTGGCCTGAAATTTTCTTTTTTTGTTGTGTCTCTGCCAGATTTTGGTATCAGGATGATGCTGGCCTCATAAAATGAGTTAAGGAGGAGTCCCTTTTTTTCTTTTGTTTGGAATAGTTTCAGAAGGAATGGTACCAGCTCCTCTTTGTACCTCTGGTAGAATTCGGCTGTGAATCCGTCTGGTCCTGGACATTTTTTTGGTTGGTAGGCTATTAATTACTGCCTCAATTTCAGAACTTGTTATTAGTCTATTGAGGGATTTGACTTCTTCTTGGTTTAGTCTTGGGAGGGTGTATATATCCAGGAATTTATCAATTTCTTCTAGATTTTCCAATTTATTTGCATAGAGGTGTTTATAGTATTCTCTGATGGTAGTTTGTATTTCTGTGGGATCAGTGGTGATATCTGCTTTATCATTTTTTATTGTCCATTTGATTCTTCTCTCTCTCTTCTTCTTCTTCTTCTTCTTCTTCTTCTTCTTCTTCTTCTTCTTC
>NC_045447.1:81332649-81380157 GCF_002776525.5 Piliocolobus tephrosceles | reverse complement strand
TCTTCTTCTTCTTCTTCTTCTTCTTCTTCTTCTTCTTCTTCTTCTTCTTCTTCTTCTTCTTCTTCTTTTTTTCTGAGACAGATCTTCTCTCTGTTGCTAGGCTGGAGTGCAGTGGTGTGATCTCAGCTCACTGCAACCTCCGCCACCTGGGTTGGAGTGATTCTCTTGCCTCAGCCTTCCGAGTAACTGTGACTAGAGGTGCATGCCATCATGCCCAGCTACTTTTTGTATTTGTAGTAGAGGCAGGGTTTTGGCATGTTGGCCAGGATGGTCTTGATCTTTTGACCTCATGATTCACCCACCTCGGCTTCCCAAAGTGCTGGGATTACAGGCATGAGCCACCACACCTGGTATCTCTTTTCTTTTTATTAGTCTGGCTAGCGGTCTATTTTGTTAATCTTTTCAAAAAAACAGCTCCTGGATTCACTGATTTTTTTGAAGAGTTTTTCATGTCTCTCTCTCCTTCAGTTCTGCTCTGATCTTAGTTATTTCTTGTCTTCTGCTAGCTTTTGAATGCCCAACTATTCTTAAAATTTTTTGTAGAGACAAGGTTTTGCTATGTTGCCCAAGCTAGCTTTAAACTCCTGCCCTCAAGTTATCCTCGTGCCTTGGCGTCCTAAAGTGCTGGGATTACAGGTACTGCAAGCTATGTCACCTGGTCCTCTTACAGCTTTTGACTCACCCAGAATTGAACTACTGATAGCCTATTGATGACTGGAAACTTTACCAATAACACAGTCAATTAACACATATTCTATATCTCATATGTATTATATACTGTATTTTTACAATCAAGTAAGCCAGAGAAAAGAAAATGTTATTAAGCAAATCATAAAGAAGAGATTACTGTTCATTAGGTGGAAGTGGATTATCATAAGGGTCTTCATCCTAGTTACCTTCACAATGAGTAGGCTTAGGAGGAGGAGGAAGAGGAGGGATTGGTCTGGCTGTCTTTGAGGGTGGCAGTGATGAAAGAAAATCCTCTAACACTAGCAGTTTAAACCCATGTTGTCCAAGGGTCAACTCTAAAATTAAACTTGTATATTAATTCTTGAGATTTATTGTCTATATCAGCAGTCCCAACCCTTTCTGGCACCAGGAACCAGTTTAATGGAAGATAATATTTCGATGGACAGGTGGGGAGTGGAGAGGAATTTGGGATGAAACTGTCCCACCTCAGATCATCAGGCATTAGATTCTCGTTAGGAGCATGCAACCTAGATCCCTTGCATGTGCAGTTCACAATAGGGTTCAGGCTCCTATAAGAATCTTGTGCCACTCCTGATCTGACCGGAGGTGGAGCTCAGGCAGTAATGTTTGCTCACCTGCTGCTCACCTCCTGCTGTGCGGCCCGCAGACTGGTACTGGTCCATAGCCTGGGGGTTGGGGACCCCTGGTCTAGATGATGATAAATAGTAAATCTGGAAAATGGCTTCTCTGGTTTAGCCATCTTAATAGCTAGTCAATTTTGATTTAAAATAATATTTCATATGGCTAAAAAACCCAAAATAGATTTAATTGAGATTATTAATTTAGATAAAGTCTGATTCTATTCAAAAGTAGTGAAGTTGAACTGCAATTCTACTTGAAGTTGTTAGGTAAATCTGTAAATCTGATTCTTTAGATTTGAATTATTTAATTCAACAAACATGTATTAGTCATTTACTGTGAGCTGAGCAATGGTGACCTCTGAGAGGCAGTGTCAACTAAGATACGATCTTCAAAAATTTATCATCTGGAAGGCTACTGTAGATTACATTAATCATTTTTCTCTCCATGTACTTTGTGAATTCGCAGGCAGCCCTTCTGCTTCCCAGCTTCCTTAGTCTCCAGCTTGGAGGCAGTCCACAGTTATTTCCTGTCGTTCTGGGGATGGATTGTTTGGATGCGACTCTCTTCTCTTTTACTCTTCCTCTCTCCATGTTTTGCTGTGATCAGAGATTCGAAATAATATTTGTAAATTCAGGAGTTTCCTGTAGGAAAGTAGTGGGTTTAACCCCAGTTTCCCCAGTTTGCTATAAAACTCCAGGTTGGTAACAGTGGCCATGAAATCAACAAAGGACAGTTTTATTCCTTAGCACACACATTAAAGCAATTGGGAACCCAGTGTGACCCACTAGCCAGAAAGCACTTAAATGCTTGCTCTTAATGATGATATTGCAGAAAACAGCTGCAAAGTCCCAGTGAAAACCAAATCACCAAAAACCCAGCACCTTCTTCTGAGATGATGAATCTGAAGACTCAAGGCAGGCAGAGGGTAGGTGACTAAGTTATAGGGCTGTGTGACTGTTCATATAATTCAGTTCACTTAAATGAACATTGATTGAAAACCTTCCTATGTGCCAGATGCATGCCTGTATCTGGGCCTATTTGTTATGTAGGGCTTTTTTTGAAGTTAAAAAAAAAAAATAAACAATCAGCTAGTCCTGACAACATAAGCAATACTCTGTCTCTACAAAAAATAAAATAAAATTAGCTAGATGTGGTGTCATGCATCTCTGGTCCCAGCTACTTGGGAGGCTGAGGTGGGAGGACTGCTCGAGCCCAGGAGGTTGAGACTGCAGTGAGCCACTATTAGGCCACTGCACTCCAGCCTGGGCAACACAGTGACACCCTGTCTCAAAACACAAAACCAAACCAGAGGCCCACTTTAGTTATTTTTTTAAAAAATAAGGGTTAATTCAAAGAGAGAGAAGGAAATCAGGAATATGAGAATCTCAGCTCTTAGCAGGTCTTTCAAACACTACAACATGGTCTAAGCACTAAAAGGTAGCTTCGCCCAGATCTGGCAGTCTCATTTCTTTGTTGTTCCCTTGGCAGTTTGACCAAGGGAGAATACCAGAAACTGCTAGTTGCCTCTTCAATATCCATTCTTCCCTTCTTTAGTAACAGAGCCCTGGTTTTATTTGGACTGGCGATGTGCCCAGGTAAAAGGCTACATTTCCCAGCCTAGTTTGCATCTAGGTGTGGCCGTGGAGATGCAGGTGGCCAACCATGGGTGAGCCTTCAGAAAATCTCTCTAAAGGGAACTGAAACTACAGGGAAGAGTTTCTTCTTCTTTTTTATTCTTTCACCTTCTTTCTTCTTGGAATTTGGACCTCTTTTAGCCTGCTATAACCTTGAGGTTAGCAGCCATGTTCAAAGAAAGTTAGGGCAGAGAAATCAAAGGAGCTGGATGCTGGTTCTCTTTGAGGATCTGCCATACCAGCCCTGGATCGCTTTCCTCTGCTCATTCATGTTTTATAGGAGAGAAGAACTCTTTATGTGCATAAGCCATTGTAAACCAGAAAGTATCTGACACAGGTTTCAATCAGTTTAGAAGTTTATTTTTCCAAGGTTAAAGACGTGCCCAGGAGACAGGTCTGTGGCTTTCTCCAAAGATGATTTTGAGGTCTTCAATATTTAAAGGGGAAAGGGCAGATATTTGGGAAAGAGGAAGAAAGTTTAAAAAGGTGTAGGTAGATAAGAGGCACGAGTCTGCCTTCTTTTGAGTCTTTAATCAGCCATTCACCTGTGAGTAGGGGCAGAGGAATAGTTACTTATGCAGTCATCTAGCTGAATGAATCTACATTTTTACATAAGATAAAATAAACAGGGCAGAAGAAGCAATCAGATATGCAGCCCCGTACCTGTGAATATAGCTATCAACTTACATTGTCAGGGTGAAATTCTACAGAATTGTTTTAGGATAAACATCTTGGGGTCCACAAGGAATTTCCTAGTGGGAAAATTGTGAGGGAGGTATGTAGATTTATTATTATGATGATGATGATGATTATTTAAATTGTAGCTATCTTATTTAGGAACAAAATGGGAAGCAGGTATGCATGACACAATTCCCAGCTTGACTTTTCCCTTTGGTTTAGTGATTTTGGGGGTCCCGAGATATATTTTCCTTTCACACCATCATCACTAGGTCTCAGTTACAAACAGCTGAATGTAATTCCTTCTGATAAAGAAGGACTCCTCCACTCTGACGGGGAATCTGCTGACTGTGTTTGCTTTTCCTATGGTTCCTGATGACTCCTCCCTATTTTCCTTCCCCTTATAGCTTCTCTTTCCTATTTTCTGTGTATCTTTTGGCTTCTGTCTCTACCACCTACTGTCCCCTTGTACTGTAAGTCCTTCATGCAAATCTAAGAGTGGGATCTGAGGAGTTCAGTTAATTCCTGCTGCTGCTTTTGTTTTGCCTTACAGGTAGGGTGCCTACAGTTGGTCTTTGTGGGGAGTCATGTATAAGAAGCCATGGCAAGCTCCCATATGCAACCTTACTGGAAGCCTGGATGTATCAGGCTCTTGGAATATAATAAATTCTTCTCCCAAACTAGTTTCAAAGATGAATAAGACATGGTCCTTGCATTCTAAGAGTTCAGAGACTACTGAAGAAACATCCATATGTTTAAGATTTTTGCAAAATCCATTTTCAATCGTAAGTCAGAGATTATTAAGAATAATAGTTAATATTCATTGTGCTCTTTATTTTTTTGGTCTGAACTTTGTATGCCTTATTTCATTTACTCCACATACAATTTAACTTGTGAAGTAGGTGTGCTTGTTATCCTTGTTTTACATATAAGGACACAGTCTTAGAGACATGAAGCAACTTGCCCAGTATTGTATATCTGGGAAGTGATTGAGTAGAGAAGAATCCTAGGTAATTGGGATTTCAGAGTTTATACTTTTCATCAGTGTCCTACACTGTCTCTAAGAGATAAAAAATGGCTCATTTTTACAGCAGTATCTTGGTGTAGGACGAAGAGCACAAGATGGGAGAGGTGAGAAATCTGAGTACCGACCCAGTGCTTCCTCTCTCTGCCCTTTTGCTTAGAGATTTTTTTTCTATTTGTAAAACAACTGAAGTAGGTGAATGGGCATTAAAGACTCGGCTGTTGAAAGGCCTGACTTTGAATCCTAATGGGACACATACTTCTCACGTGGCAGGAAGACGCAGCAGAACTGAGTTGTGGTTGCTCTGGCCAATCTATTCAGCTTATGATCCACCTGTAGCATTAATCCTATTGGAAAAGACTTTTAAAAAGTCACTTTGCATACAATAAAGAAAAATTGTCTAGGGGGACATCTGAGGGTTGAACTAGAGGGTATGTTTTAGGAAGCTTACTCTGATGAGAAAAAGCCTGCAAAGGAAATAAGCATGGCTCCTAGTAACTAAGTCAGCTCTCGTCTGCCTTTCACCTGCCATTTTCTCTTTTCCCTTACTTGCTTAAATGAACACTATTCCTAATTTTAAATAAACACTATTCCTAATTCTTTTTTTTTTGGAAACAGAATCTTACTCGGTTGCCCAGGCTAGAGTACAGTGGTGCGATCTCGGCTCATTGCAACCTCCGCCTCCTGGGTTCAGGAGATTCTTCTGCCTTAGCCTCCCTAGTAGCTAAGACTACAGGCATGCACCACCACGTCCAGCCATGTTTTGTATTTTTTGTAGAGACGGGGTTTCACCATATTGGCCAGGCTGGTCTTGAACTTCTGGCCTCAAGTGATCCGCCTGCCTCGGCCTCCCCAAGTGCTGGGATTACAGGCGTGAGCCACCACACCCGGCCTAATGCCTTTATATATATATATATATGTAATTATTATAAAAGCATATAATACACTATAATAAAAATTAGCTATTTTGTATCCTCTTGTAATGTGGTGTGGGCTTTTTTTTTTCTTTCTTTTTCTGAGACAGAGCCTTGCTCTGTTATCCAGGCTGGAGTGCAGTGGCACGATCTTGGCTCACTGTAAACTCCGCCTCCCAGATTCAAGCGATTCTCCTGCCTCAGCCTCCTGAGTAGCTGGGATTGCAGGCATGCACCACCATGCCCAGCTAATTTTTGTAATTTTAGTAGAGACAGGGTTTCACCATGTTGGTCAGGCTGGTCTCGAACTCCTGACCTCGTGATCCACCTGCCTTGGCCTCCCAAAGTGCTGGGATTACAGATGTGAGCCACTGCACCCGAACAGTGTGTGCCTTTTTTCTAGATTTTAAATTGTTTTTTAAAAAAATACCTGAAGAATATACATGGTATAAGAACTACAAAGTGTATACAGTACGAAGTAAGTCTCCCTCTTCCTGTCCTTTAAATTCCTTCTGCAGAGGCACCACTGTTGCCAATCCCTTCTATATGCCTCCAAAAATAATCTACAAACATGTAAAAGTATTTAGTCTTTTCTTTCGGCATGAATGGGAGCATACTATATGCACCGTTCTGTATCTTGCTTTCTTTCATTTAATGCCTTATTTTAGAAAGCATTCCATACCATTTTGTATAGAGCAGCTTTAATGCTAACTCAGATTGTTGGACTCTTCCTCTTGGACAGGTTATTAGAAATGACCTAGTTCAAGCTTTTATTGTGAACATGGGAACAGTGTGGCCCATAGAGGGCATATGCATTACTCAAGGTTTCGTATCACTTGACTGTCATTTCAGTGAGCTTTCCATGTTACTATGCTGTGTATGAGTATAGGTGTGTGCACATGCACAAATGTGTGAACATATTGGGCCAGTGAGTTAGCTAATATTTATTTAGTGCTTATAATGTGCTGTGTTTCATTTAGGAGTCATAACAAGGGTTAGATACAAATGAGGAGAATGAGGCTTGAGTAGTTAAGCAATTTGCCCAGGGTTTCTTGTTCTCCCTGACTCCAAATCCCATGCCCTTATATACTGTATTTTACTTCTTCTCTTCCTCTAGGAGGGAACAGGATTGGGAAAGTGGGGAAAAAGGATGAGGAGTGCTGAAAAATAGGCAGGTGTCAAGTAAAATATTTCCAATAAAACAAATGACACTGTTGTCTGTCTTGATGGAAAGGCGTATTGTGTTGTGTTGGGAGGGGTATGGGTACCTGGAAGATTGGTTATTAGGCGTTGTGGGTCAAAGCTGCCTGCAAGTGTGGTGAGAACATACAGCTTTGTGATGCAGGCCCCGTCATGAAGGTGTTTCCAGTGTAACATTGCTAACTGGCTTTATTTCTGTAAGGACCAAATTTGCCAGCCAATTTAGCCGGCATCCCACTTCCTCCTTTTAAACTATGGAACATGCCACCCAGTTTCATTGTGAATTCTCAGCTTGTTGTGAAACCTTCCTACTTTCTCCAGGAAAGCATTCCCTTATCTGGCCTTGGAGGACAAAGTCACTTGAACTGTCTTCACTGTGTGACAATTTTGATCTGGGGAAAATATCATTGTGTTTCTCATCTATATTTATAGGGAGGGCTAGTTGTGGTGGAGGCACTCATATCTTACCTCTTGAACTGGAGACATTGTCAGACAACTTTATAAGTGTGACAGTGATTGATGGCCTTTCTCCAGGAGAGTATTTGGGAATGAGAACAAGCATGAAGCGGCCTTAGGCCATCAAGTGCCACCATGGCCCAGCCCAGGGCAGAAGGAGAGCCTTTCTGTGGTTGAGGTTGAAGGAGTCTCTTCTCCTTTGCCTTTCACAGTCCAAGGATCTTGCTGTTTTCCTCCTGCATCTGTTTAGAAAAGGGTATATTTTGGCAGGGTCCTTGGACTCTTTATGAAAGAATCCAAGAGCTAGGATAACCTGGTAGCAACACAAAGACTCCCTGTGTTATACTGCATACTACATCCAGGTTAGTCCTCATGTTGCAATGATGATGCCATTCCTATTCCAATGAAAAATTCTTCCCTATGGAATAATATGCATTACACATGGGCTAATACAATATCAGAACTGGAATGAACCTTAGATATATCACATGGTTCAAACCACACTCTCAAGGTCACAGAACTGATTAAGAATAGAGTTAGAGTTAAACCAAAGTTTCCTGTTTTCCAAACTGATTTCTTTTTCACTTGATGATATTAGGAGATACTTGAATATTATAACAACATCTTACCAAAGCAATTCACAGCCAAGTCCAAAGTTGTGGGTTGGGGACAGTCCTCCAATGGAGTTGAGAATGGGGAAGGAGGAAGAAGTGAATATCTAGTAAAGAGTGATCTAATCTACAACCATTGGATAAAGTAAATCAATGTAAGATGTTGAATGCTTAAAGTTAAGTTGCTTCTTGTTCTATATACTATGCTTAATGCTCCACCCCATAATTATTCCCAGGTCTTTAAAAGAGATATACATCAGCCTGTATAAGTAGTGCTTGGGCTGGAATAGAAAAGAGGGGTGGTTTTCCATCCTATGTTCATATGGATTTAAATAAGTCAAGAACCACAATTCACAGCCAAAAATCAGTAGAAAAGCAAGTGAAGTTGGAAAATGTAATCCCCATCCCACCTGTTAGTACCCCTGGAATCCTTAGATTAGAAATGTTTAGACTTTTAGGTATATAATAATCACCTGGTGTTTGTGTTTATAGTAATTTTTAGGCTATTGCTCTGAGATTCTGATTCAGTAGGTCTGGACAGGGCTCAGGTATCTGCATTTTGAACAAGTAACTTTGATGATTCTGACATAGATGCATGCAGACCACACTCTGAGAAAATGAGGGAGACCTAATTAGGAGTCCGGTTGAAAGTGTTCTGATGAAACTCCATGAGGAGTTTTTCAAAGCAGTGATAGAATTTATTGAGAATAAATTCAAATAGAACCTGTTCCACCAGTTAATATTAAGGTTTGTATTCAACATGCAATCTACCTTCATCCTACATTCCACTTGTTTTCAC
Source organism: Piliocolobus tephrosceles (assembly GCF_002776525.5). Classification (NCBI taxonomy): domain Eukaryota; kingdom Metazoa; phylum Chordata; class Mammalia; order Primates; family Cercopithecidae; genus Piliocolobus; species Piliocolobus tephrosceles. The sequence goes on along the minus strand of NC_045447.1, from coordinate 81,371,509 downwards.
GGAAGAAAGATTGGTATGTAACAGATTATTATGCCACACACCTCATAAAATACAAATGATACTGAAATGAAAATATATTATTATGCAACACAATTACTGATTCCTTGTTTGTACTTAAGATTTGATCAATATATCAGAGATATGTTAGGAAATCAATAAGTATATATTGAGAATCTACCATGTAGATGACATTAGCTTAGATAGTATGGAATATAGAGAGAAATGTATACATGGACACAGGAGGCAGGCATAAGATGCCTTTTGCACCATTATTCACAAAAGCAAAATAATTGAGAAAGAATTCACATATCTATAAATAATAAACAGATAAATAAAATATAGTTTACCCAAACTATGAGATACTGTGTGGACTTTTAAAAAATCAACCTTGATATTATATGTGCAAACATGAAAAGATATCATAGAGTACAAATAATGTAGACCAAGACATACATTAAGATATATAGATAAAAAGAAGAAAACTACACTCACATAATGCTATGTATTTGCTAAGGTACATATAGATATGGATGTAAAAGCACATAAATAGGTCTCCCTGACCTGATAGTAGTTACCTCATCTCAGTCAGGAGGAAAATGAGCAAAACAGTAAATGGGAATTTTAACATTGACTGTAATATATCATTTTATTGTAAAATATTAGCATATTATTTCTGAAATTTAAAACTAATATTTCTTTTAAAAATGTAGATGCAATTTTGAACCAAATCAAAAGATAACATTTAAATAATAATATCTATTTCTAGGAACCAATAAGTTATAGATAAGACATAAAATATAGAATATTAACCATAAAATTCCTTAAACACTTCTGTACAACTAGAGATAAGATGTGAGGCAAAATATGATTAACAGCCAAATAAATGCTGCAGACAATAAGTGGTAGAGAAATTGAGAGACCAGAGATGATAGAATAATAGACTATTTAAACAGACCATCCTCCACCCAAGTTCTAGGGTAAGACTTGGTACACTGTGGGTAATCAGTATGTTGTTTTGTTTATTTAATTTTTTTGGAACGTGTAATATATTTCCATGGTTCACACTGCAAAGCCTATGAAATTGTACACAATGAACATTCGCCTTCCTACCCATCTCCCTTGGCCACCCAGTTCACCTCCCCAGGCATTATCAGTATATTCTTCCAGAGGAATTTTAAGTATATACATAAAATACATACAGATATTCTTCTTCGTCCTTTTTCATAAACATTGTAGCAAATGATTCTCCTGCCTACGTCTTGTTTTTTCATTTAACAATATATGTTTGAGAATATTCATATTATTACATAGAGTACATTCTTTTTCTTGTATTTGCAAGTTCTGTGGCTTATTTAAATTGTCTACTATTGATGGAAGTGTAGAGTGTTGGCATTATTTTGCTGGATAATCAATACGTTCCCCAATAAATGGATCTATCCCTAATTGCTGGTGTCCTCATGTTTCATACTGGGAATCAATATTACATGTTTATTTGATCATTAGCTTCTTTAGGATTAGAGATGTAGACAGATTCAACAGAGGTTCTTGATTAGCGAGTGTCTCTATTGAGTATCGCAAAGATGGTGAGATAGAATGCGTTTCTTGATTAGCTAAACTGAAAAAAATAATGTCTTTCTGAAATAATAAGGCAGGCTATTAGATGCTACCTGTGGGTAAACTATAACTACCAGCCTGTGGGTAAAACTATAATGACAGAAAACATAGCAGTGATTGCTAGGCGCCAAGGTGGGGTAGGGGAGCTGATTGGCTACAAAGGAACACAAAGAAATTTTGGGGATGATGAAATTGTATATTATGATTGTGATAGGGGCTATAAAACTGTATACATTTGCCAGGGGCTGCAGGGAGGGGGACATGGAGAGGTATTAGTCAAGGGGTACAAAGTTTCATTTATATAAGATGAATAAGTCCCAGAGATCTATGGTACAGCATAATGCCTATAGTTAATAATACTGTATTGTATATTTAAAATATACAATAAAAACTTGCTGAGAGGGTAATCTTTTCTTGTGTTTTTATCACAAAAATATAATAATTAATAAGAAAGCAGGAGGTAAATCTGGGAGGTGATGGATAAATTCATGGCATAGATAGTTTCATGGATATATATACTTATCCACAAACTTAACAATTTGTACATATTAAACACGTACAGGCTTTTGTAGGTCAATAATATCCCACTAAAATGGTTTTCTAAAGATCATATTAAAATTATATGTTGAATTGTACACTTAAAATTAGTGAGTTTTATTGTATATAAATTATACCTCAAAACTACCTGATTTTTTTTTAATTGAAAGGAGGGTTGTTACCTTCCCATTGGGCTAAATTAAAGTCATATTTTTCAGGAGTAACAGGTCACTGCTGCTGCCCCCTGCTCCCCGTATTCCCTACCCAAAAGTAAGAAATGTGTGGTTAAACATCTTGGAAAAAATCTCTGGTCAGGCTTGGGTAGAGTGTCATCCTTGGACCGGTTAACCTTGGTCAGTAAGATGCAGGCACAAGTCGTAGGTAAGGTTACTGGAGACCAAGAAAAAAAGAAAAAAAAAAAAAAAAAGCCAGTTAGACTCTTATTTGGTGCCTACCACAGTGTGCTGGTTCTAATTATCTCTGGGTGCCCAGGCATTTCTTTGCATTTCTTAAAAACCCTGCACACCTGATCTGATATGCTTCTGTGCTGATCTCTAGGTGCAGAAACCTGGAGGAACTCTGTGATACACCTGGAGACTGTATATAAATCTCAGACCCAGGAAAACAAAATTCTCTTGGCCGAAAAAGAAAGTTGTGGGAAAGATGCAGAGAAATTTCTGGTGCCATGTATCCCAAAAGGAACACACATTTCTTAGAGCCAGGGATGAATATGAGCACTTTGGCATTTTCTGCTTCCAATGAAGTGACATGTTAAGCCACTGACTCGCTCATTTCCCTTACTGCTCTTCAAAGAAATTCATTCCATCTCACCATCTTTGCGATACTCAATAGAGACACTCGCTGAGTTTTATATCACAAATAACTTGTTCTTTTGGATGGAAGTGTTTGCTGAAGCTGCAGATTCCCCTGATTGATTCTTTATTTGTGCATTAAAATATAATAGATCTGAAGTTTTAATCCTAGACCAGAAAAGAACATAAAAGGCGTTTGATCTCTGGTTCATGATGGAGCTCTTCAGGTCTTAGATGATTTCTAAATAGGTGCCCTTCGCCAAGAATTCCAGCAAATATTCCAGGGTCAAAGATAAATTGTGTATCCAGAGATGAAAGGACAGTTGTTTCCCTACAAAGCCTCATATCAGTTTCAGTATCATTCCTGTTTTTCTTTTTTCTTTTTTTCTTGGTACCACAAAATTGGGGCTGTTTGATGCATTTAACTAAAAATATTCGTATAGGGAGGGGCCCTTCGTGTTTTGTTTTGTTTTGTTTTTTGTTTTTGTTTTTGTTTGTGTGTGTGATGAAAAGTGTTATCTCAAAAAAGAGCTGATAAACTGAGAGTCAAAGCGAAATGAGCATCCACTCAGCATCGGGCTGAGAATCCAACATCTGATTGTACTTAGTGGGGAAGGAAACTTAAAAAAAAAATGCAATCCAACTTTCATTTCTTGTTCTTTTATCCTTAAGCTCGGCAATAAACTAGCACTCTTCGGTTAAAAAGTCAAGGGAGCAGATGTATAATTCTGGTGCTTCAGGATCTATATTTTAAATCGAGCATGTAAATTATGGGAACGCCTCTGGGTGCGCGGAGGGGAGAGACTCCAGGAGCATGCGCGGGGCTGCTGTCAGTCATCTTGCATTCCGCCCACCTTGAGAAAGAGCTGCCTCCAGGCTGGCGGGCCCAGTTGCACGGAGAATGGTACAAAGGCATCGTTCTGAGGAGGCTGTTCATTTCACAGAGGGAAGTAAGTGGCTGAACTGCGCAAAGCTGTACCACTGACACCTGCCACAGGGACAAACCTGAGACTGTTAAAAAAGGCAAAGACAATGTAAGGTCTGAGGTTATGTCCCAGAAGACCTGGGTTGTGTTCCATTCCGCCTCTTGCTAGTTATGTGGCCTTAGGGAAGGTACTTTAGAAGTTTCTGCTCTAAAAACTGGGGCTCTAAGTGCCAACTTTAGAGGACTATGAGGAGCATGAATAAGAAAAGTGTGTCTAAAATGCTTAGCTCAATGCTTCGATGTAGGTGTTTACTTTAAAAAACAGAACTCATTACATATAAGAAAGGTGGCAAAGTATTTATTAAAGTGTCATTCAAAATTTCAAATTCAGGCTGGGCATGGTGGCTGACGCCTGTAATCCCAGTTTGGGAGGCTGAGGCTGGAGGATTGCTTGAACCCAGGTATTGAAGACCAGCCTGGGCAACATAGCAAGATCCTTGTCTCTAACCCCCTCTCCCACCAAAAAAAAAAAAATTGCTGGGCGTGTTGGCGTGTGGCTGTAGTCCCTGCTCCTCAGGAGACTGAGTCAAAAGGATTGCTTGAGCCCAAGAGTTCGAGGCTGCAGTGAGCTATGACCACACCATTGCACTCCAGCCTGGATGACAGAATGAGACCCTGTCTCTAAATAAATAAATAAATTCAAATTCAAACAATGGAAAGGACCTTTGAGGCCATCTGGTCTGACATCCTCATTTTGAGATAGGCATGGCTTGGGGAACAGGAGATGATGGGCAAAGTAGCCTGGAATGTCTGGATGTCCAGTCTTTTTTTTTTTTGAGATGGAGTCTCGCTCTTTTGCCCAGTCTGGAGTGCAGTGGTGTGATCTTGGCTCACTGAAACCTCCACCTCCCGGGTTCAAGCGATTCTCCTGCCTCAGCCTCCTGAGTAGCTGGAATACAGGTGCACGCCACCACGCCTGGCTAATTTTTGTATTTTTAGTAGATACGGGGTTTCACCGTATTGGTCAGGCTGGTCTTGAACTCCTGACCTCGTGATCTGCCCGCCTCAGCCTCCCAAAGTGCTGGGATTACAGGCGTGAGTCACTGCACCCGGCTGGTATGTCCAGTCTTAATCCAGCGTTCCTTCTTCAAAACCACACTACTAGAACCCAGTGCCACTGGAGCTGGGCCCACGAGGGCATCGTCATCACCTGCTACAGTGCCTGGCACTCAATGAAGATTTGTTCCATTGGCAAATGAAACTCAGGGATGCTAGGATGTCACCAGAAGAGATCCTTTTTCACTTAGAACTGTTTCAGCTTCTAAGTCTTTCTGAGGAGTCGATGAGCATGACATTGTGAAGTGCTTAATGCACGACACAAGTTATTAAACAATTTAATATGTGAACTGAGCCAAAAAATTTTGGAATACTTTAAGGAAAATTGCTAACTGATGTATGAGAATACTGTTGGAACCCTAATCATTATCTGGTAATCTGAAAAAGCTTTTAAAATGCTTATTTTACTCCTCAGATGAAGGGGTGTTAAATGAGTTAACAAAGGTTAAAGAATTATGAGTTGCCCAACATCCCACAGAGATATGCTCAGAAAAACAAACAAACAAACAAACAAACAAATAAACAAACACTTCTCTTGATATCCCAAAATGCCTCTGGAAATTAGTAGTGGCTTATCTCCTTTTCCTAAGACTTAGGATCAAGTAAAGACACTTGTCCCTCTTATCGAAAAAAGGGACAACTTAGGTTTTACCCACAGCCATGCTAGCTTTGTTCCCTTTGCAAGTGGAATCCATAGAGTACCCCTTGACTGCCACGCACTGCTCCCACCTCTTTCTGCCACTTAAAGTAGGATGGCCAGCAGAAGGGCACAGTTAGACTCCAAAGGCCTGCCCCAGGATGGGAGTGAGAGCTGGGCTTCAGCGTTCTAAAATGGAGCAACTTCTGTGATTCTGTCCTTCTTCTTTTTGAAGCAGAGCCAGACATAAATAGGTGGCTCCCTGGGTAGCCTAATAACTTAGTGCCTTGATAGTTTTAAAATATGCATCCCATGTTTATCCAGGCTGTGTAGAAGAAGGATGGGGAAGAAAGACCACTGGCAGTGGCACTCAGCATCTCCTCACTTTTCCCAACCAATGCAACTCCAGTACCAAACATGATTATCCAGGGTGGAAAACAAAAGCCCTGCACTCCGATTGAGTGGGATATTTGTTCACTCAAATGGTTTAATCACCCTCCTAAGGAGGCACTTTAAACAGGGTCACCATGTTTGTAGGTCATATGTAAATGACATCTGGAGTTGTGCACTACTCTACATTGTGGCCTTGTGAACCTGAGTTTAAACAACCCCTATTATTATTCATGTATTTTCCTGGAAGAGGGGCCACACACAGCCCCACCCCACACAATTTATAACTGGATTCTTGTTAACCTCGCAAAGTACTCTCTGTAACAAGAGTGCTAGGAAAATAATTTTTTCCATCTTGCTGTAATTCCAGTGATATTTTTAGCACCTCTTAAATACTAGCACCCCAGGCGACTCCTGTCTGACTCACCCTTAATCTGGCTGTGCGTGGAACAGGTATAAAAAGGAGGAAAGAAACAAATTGTAGTAATGAGAGATCACTGGAGATATATAAAAGCTCATAAAATACAGATGAACTTCCAATGTGTGATGCGTAGCCAAGGTCTAAATCACTATTTCTTAGAATGCACTGAAGATCCAAAAAATTAGAAATGAAATCTATTTTGGTTCATTTCATGCTTCCTCAAATAAAGGAAATAACAAACTATAAACTGTAAAACTTTATATCCTTTCAAACGTTTTCATGTGCATGATATCATTTCTTTTTAACTGGAGGTATAAACTTCTCAGTTCATAATACCTTATTGTCATTCATCACTGGCCTATGTAACACCCTTCTTATTCTAGTATTTTCCCCCCAATCTCCATTCCTATTCCCCTCCCCTCAATGTTTCCAAACTAATGTGTTGATAATGAATCTTTAAAGCTGATCTTTACTATGATCTTTAAAGATCATAGTAAAATATTGAGTGCTGTTTGGAACATGTTTCTGTTTTTAATTTATCATTCAATCCTGTTTTTGAGATTGATGTTGCTGTAACTATAGTTCCCTCATTTTTAACTCCGTTAAGGTATTACATAATATGCATTCACTCTCTTTTAAAAACCTTTTAAAATTGTAAAATCTACATGATAAAAATTTAAAAATTTTCTTCATTTTTATGTGTACAGTTCTGTGACATTAGATCCATTCCCATTGTTCTACACTCATCACCACTATTCATCTCCAGAACTTTTTCGTCTTCCCAAGCTGTACCTCTGACTATCTAACACTAACTCCTCATTCCTCCTTAAGCCCAGTCCTTGGCAGTCACTATTGCATCCACTGTATTTTACTATTCTCCTACTGAGGGTCACCAAGTTTGTCTTTAGATCCACTACCACAAACCACACCACAACCTCATACAGTACTCCTTATGAAGTTGTGCAATAATTTCTCTAACATATAGACCCAGGAGGGGATTTGGGGGCCAAACAGGATACATTGCTTTCTAGAATGACTATATCAGTTTACATTTTTCTTAACAGTACAGTAGATTTCCTGTCTTATCACATCTTGCCATCTCTGGAATTATCTAATTTTAAATTTTTTTCTATTTTAGTAGTCTTATTTAAATTTCTTTGTTTAATAAAGAGTTAGAGCATTTCTGAATATATTTTAGTTACTTGCGCTCCCCTTTCTGAGAATTGACTATTTAATACTTTGTTCATTTAAAAATTGGGTTTTACATCCTGTTTCCTGTTGATTTTCTGGAGTTGTTTGTATATTATAGGTGTTAAGTTCTTGGTGGTTTTGTATGTCATAAATATTTTCCCCCAGACTCATTCACTTGTTCCTTTGTTTATGTTGTTCTTTATTTTGATAGAATCAAATACATCAATTAAAAAAAAATCTTTGAGTTTGAGATTTTAGGGTCTTGTTCCAGAAGTCTTTCCCTCACTCCCATATAAAAAACATACTGTTCTACATTTTCTTTAAAATTTATTTTACATTTTCTTTATATTTCTTCTTTCTTTTCTTTTTCTTTTTTTCTTTTTTGAGACAAGGTCTTGTTCTGTCGCCCAGACTGGAGTGCAGTGGTGTAATTAAGGCTCGCTGCAGCCTTGAATTCCTGGGCTCAAGTGATCCTCCCACTTCAGCCTCCCAAGTAACTGGAACTACAGGCAAGCGCCACTATGCCTGGCTAACTTTTGGATTATTTGTAGAGACTGGGTCTCCCTGTGTTGCCCAGGCTGGTCTCCACCTCCTGGGCTCAGGCAGTTCTGCCTCAGCCTCTCAAAGTGTTGAGATTACAAGTGTGACCCCTGCACTTGGCCTCTTCTCTCTTTTTTTTTAAAATAATTTTACCTCTTACATTTATGTCTTTAATCCATTCAAAGCACACTTTTTCATTGTTTCATGTAAGTTATAAGGTCTAACATTATTTTGCCTTGTCATAGTAATTTATTTTCTGGTCACAATTTACAAACAATCCATACTTTCTGCATGTTTTGTGGTTCCACCTTACGAAGTTCCCATGTACATGTAGTATCACTTCTAAGACCTCTGTTCTTCTCCAATGGCTCAGATTCAGCACCATGCTATTGTTATGGCTCCATCATGTCTCAATGTCTGATGAAGTGAGTATTCCTCTCCTTGCTTGTCTATTTCAAAGTGGCCTTAGCTATTTTTGAAATTTTACTTTCCCATATAAATTTTAGAGTGAATTTGTGGAGTTCCTCAAAAAATCCTTTTGCAAATTTGTTGGGATTGCTTTGAATGTACAGATTAATTTGGGGAGCACTGACACCTTTACTTTGATATGTCATCTTTTACATTTCAAAGAGTTGATGTCTTCCCATTTATTCAGAATTTTCTTTAGTTTTTATTCTATAAAAATCAAAGTTTTTTTGTTGATTTCTAGACTGATTATAATCTGTCACTATTGCAAATGGTGTCTTATTATTGAGGTCATCATTGCTAGTACAGAGGAATATTATCGTGTTTTGTAAATTTTATCCTATAATATAACAACCTTGCCAAACTCTTACTAATTCTAATAGTTTGTTAATTCTGTTGAATCTTCTGTGTGGATAATACTTTTGTCTGAAAATAATAAGTTTACTTTCCCCAACTAATCCTTACACTTCTAATGTCTTTTTCTTGCCTATAGCATTGGTTAGTTCTTTTTGTACTATGTTAAGTGGAGAAATGATAATAGGAATTCTTGTCTTGTGATCAATATTATTGGGAATACATTTCTCTGTTATGTGTGATGCTTAGTGTAGGTTTTTGATATGTAGCCTATTTAAAGCCAAGGAAATAACCTAAGATTCATAACCCTCTGGGGTCCTTGAACTTCATCAAATGCTTTGTCTGCATGTTTTTATATAATCAAGTGATTTTTGTCTTCCACACCATATTGCTTATCATTCTAAATAACAAATGGAAGAGGCAAGGAGGGGGATTATTAAGCATGTGTCCTATGCCAAGGAATCCTGATGGGCTGAAGTGAGAATTAGACATTATGGGCAAATTTCAATGAACAATTCCAGGGTTTCATAGGAAGCAATGGAAGGAGTAGGGAGAGAAGTAATCACATTAAGATTGTAAAGTGCTGTAACTAAAAGAGGAAAAAGTAACTTAAATTTACTGAGTACTTTCTATGTGTCAGGCTCTGAGGCCATTTAAAGCTTAAACCTCATAACAACACTGTGAGGTGGTCATTATTTTGCCTGCTTTAAAGAGGAAGAAATGAAGGCTTAATGAAGTTGGGTAACTTGCCCAGGTTCTTGCAGCTAGCAAGTGCTAATGCCAATGTTCAAACTCAGGTCTCGTTCCAAAGCTCAGATCTTTTCCACATGCTGTAGTATGTTCCTTAAAAGATTTCAAATGATGATACAAAAGAGGTATGAAAATGAAACTTAGTCATCAAAAACACTGAAATAGTTTTATCTCAATATATACAAATTTGTGAAAAAAGAAAATGAACCAGAGCTCCTTTGAGAAATGAGTGATTCCAACTAGAACAGAGAAAGTAAAAGATAAGCTTGGAATATGTTATTATACCAGAAAGTAAAAAAGTCCTCATAAAAAGTAATGAGGACCTGTCCAAAGGATATAGGAATCAGCTTGAAGGGGTTCTAGCTGGCCAAATTTAGAAAAATTTGAGCATCAAAAGAAATAAGAACAGTAATTAATGGAAATCCACTGAATAAAATAATTCACAAGTTTATACTGATAATAAATAATAGATAAATAAAAAAATAGGGGAGAAAAGAAGCTTTAACTTGAGGTAGAATAGTAACCTATAAATATGGAGGGAGTGGTATGGTTGGAAGAAATCACTGTTTTGCAATAATCATAGCAAAGATTGATTTAGGCTTGAATCATCAGTGGAGACTACATCTAGGGTGTAAATTTTGATGCAGATCATGATATTTTCGTGATCTTAAAATGTCTACTCATAGATTACCTACTAGATGCAAGGGAGGAATGTAGTAAATCTATAGTGGCGAAAGTAGACAACAATTTTGCCTAGTAGTAAAAATTAGTATCACCAGTGACGGACTCGTGTGCCTCCAGATGTGATATTTTGAGGACACAACACCACCTCATGTGGTGTTCTTTAGTATATTGTAGTCATACGTGTAGTATATGCAATTTGAATTTAATCATAAGGAAACATCAGCCAACCTCAAACTGAGGAACATTCTATAGAATAGCTGACCCCTGCTGAAAGCCTGAGGAACTAACTGTTCCAGATTTAAAGAGATTGAAAAGATATAACATATAAAATCCGATATGTGATTCTTGACAGTATCCTGTACAGGAGAGAAAAATGTTCTAAAAGACATTATTGGTATAATTGACAAAACTGGATTATGGCTGGTAGATTAGATAAAACTATTATTATCTATTTTGGATTTCCTAAATTGTATAACTAGTGTAGCATTGTAAAAGAATATCCTTGCTCTTAAGAAACACATACTAAAGTATTGAGAAAAGGAGTGTTCACAGATGGTTAATAAAAGAAACCGATGATAAAGTGAATATTGGCAGAAGAAAAAGAAAATATGGCAATATGGCAAAAATTAGTGAAAATGACTAAAGGGTATATGAAAGTTCTCTGTATGATTTTTACATATTCTTAGTAAGAATGTAATTATTTCTGAATTGAAAAATATTGGAGAAAAATTTAGTACATGTGGTCATTTGTCAAAAATACTGATGAGCCTGGGCAACATAGTAGGACCCCATATCTACAAAAAATACAAAAATGAGCCAGGTGTGGTGACACACACCTGTGGTCTCAGCTACTTGGGAGGCTGAGGCAGGAGGATTGCTTGAGCTCAGGAGGTCGAGGCTGCAGTCAGCTATGATCATGCCACTGCACTGGAGTCTGGGTGACAGAGTGAGACCCTGTATCCAAAAAAAAAAAAAAAAAAAAAAAAAGGAAAAGAAAAAGAAAAAAAAAAAAAACAACAAAAACTTCTGATGAGTTTTGGCAACCAACATTTGACCCACGACATCTGTATTTCCCTAGGAGAATGAATTAATAGCATTCCTGAAGGGCATATTGCTTCCTAAGACTGACTCATCAGGAGCAAAGACTTCCTACTTGTTGACTTAACTGCCTTTTGCTTGTAGGTTTAGTAACAGAATTATAAAAAGAGGAGCCATTCATTGGGGAATACAGGGTTTCATTTGTTTCCTTACTCAAAATAGAATATGCCAAACCTAACAATTTCAATTTTGCTAAAACTTTAACATCTCAGTTCCCCAACATGATATGTTTATAATAATATTCCTTAAGAAATCACCCCGGGGGGCGGAGCAAGATGGCCGAATAGGAGCAGCTTCAGTCTCCAACTCCCAGCGCGAGCGACACAGAAGACCGGCGATTTCTGCATTTTCAACTGAGGTACTGGGGTCATCTCACTCGGGAGTGCCGGACAATCGGTGCTGGTCAGCTGCTGCAGCCCGACCAGCGAGAGCTGAAGCAGGGCGAGGCATCGCCTCACCTGGGAAGTGCGAGGGGGAAGGGAGTCCCTTTTCCTAGCCAGGGGAACTGAGACACACAACACCTGGAAAATCGGGTAACTCCCACCCCAATACTGCGCTGTAACACCGGCACACCGGAGATTGTATCCCACACCTGGCCAGGAGGGTCCCACGCCCACGGAGCCTCTCTCCTTGCTAACACAGCAGTCTGCGGCAATCTAACCGCAAGGCAGCAGCGAGGCTGGGGGAGGGGCGCCCGCCATCGCTGAGGCTTAAGTAGGTAACTAAAGCCGCTGGGAAGCTGGAACTGGGTGGAGCTCACAGCAGCTCAAGGAAACCTGCCTGTCTCTGTAGACTGCGCCTCTGGGGACAGGGCTCAGCTAAAGGAGTAGAAGCCTGTGAAACGCGAACGACTCTGTCTGACAGCTTTGAAGAGAGCAAGGGATCTCCCAACACGGAGGTTGAGATCTGAGAAGGGGCAGTCTGCCTGCTCAAGTGAGTCACTGACCCCTGAGTAGCCTAACTGGGAGACATCCCCCACTAGGGGCAGTCTGACACCCCACACCTCACAGGGTGGAGTACACCCCTGAGAGGAAGCTTCCAAAGCAAGAATCAGACAGGTGCACTCGCTGTTCAGCAATATTCTATCTTCTGCAACCTCTGCTGCTGATACCCAGGCAAACAGGGTCTGGAGTGGACCTCAAGCAATCTCCAACAGACCTATAGCTGAGGGTCCTGACAGTCAGAAGGAAACCTATCAAACAGGAAGGACACCTAAATCAAAACCCCATCAGTACGTCACCATCATCAAAGACCAGTGACAGATAAAACCACAAAGATGGGGAAAAAGCAGGGCAGAAAAGCTGGAAATTCAAAAAATAAGAGCGCATCTCCTCCTGCAAAGGAGCACAGCCCATCGCCAGCAACGGATCAAAGCTGGTCAGAGAATGATTTTGATGAGATGAGAGAAGAAGGCTTCAGTCCATCAAACCTCTCAGAGCTAAAGGAGGAATTACGTACCCAGCGCAAAGAAACTAAAAATCTTGAAAAAAAAGTGGAAGAATTGACAGCTAGACTAATTAATGCAGAGAAGTTCATAAACGAAATGACAGAGATGAAAACCATGTCACGAGAAATACGTGACAAATGCACAAGCTTCAGTAACCGACTCGATCAACTGGAAGAAAGAGTATCAGCGATGGAGGATCAAATGAATGAAATGAAGCGAGAAGAGAAACCAAAAGAAAAAAGAAGAAAAAGAAATGAACAAAGCCTGCAAGAAGTATGGGATTATGTAAAAAGACCAAATCTACGTCTGATTGGGGTGCCTGAAAGTGAGGGGGAAAATGGAACCAAATTGGAAAACACTCTACAGGATATCATCCAGGAGAACTTCCCCAACCTAGTAGGGCAGGCCAACATTCAAATTCAGGAAATACAGAGAACGCCACAAAGATACTCCTCCAGAAGAGCAACTCCAAGACACATAATTGCCAGATTCACCAAAGTTGAAATGAAGGAAAAAATCTTAAGGGCAGCCAGAGAGAAAGGTCGGGTTACCCACAAAGGGAAGCCCATCAGACTGACAGCAGATCTCTCGGCAGAAACTCTACAAGCCAGAAGAGAGTGGGGGCCAATATTCAACATTCTTAAAGAAAAGAATTTTAAACCCAGAATTTCATATCCAGCCAAACTAAGTTTCATCAGTGAAGGAGAAATAAAATTCTTTACAGATAAGCAAATGCTTAGAGATTTTGTCACCACCAGGCCTGCCTTACAAGAGACCCTGAAGGAAGCCCTAAACATGGAAAGGAAAAACTGGTACCAGCCACTGCAAAAACATGCCAAAATGTAAAGACCATCGAGCCTAGGAAGAAACTGCATCAACTAATGAGCAAAATAACCAGTTAATATCATAATGGCAGGATCAAGTTCACACATAACAATATTAACCTTAAATGTAAATGGACTAAATGCTCCAATTAAAAGACACAGACTGGCAAACTGGATAAAGAGTCAAGACCCATCAGTCTGCTGTCTTCAGGAGACCCATCTCACATGCAGAGACATACATAGGCTCAAAATAAAAGGATGGAGGAAGATCTACCAAGCAAATGGAGAACAAAAAAAAGCAGGGGTTGCAATCCTAGTCTCTGATAAAACAGACTTTAAACCATCAAAGATCAAAAGAGACAAAGAAGGCCATTACATAATGGTAAAGGGATCAATCCAACAGGAAGAGCTAACTATCCTAAATATATATGCACCTAATACAGGAGCACCCAGATTCATAAAGCAAGTCCTTAGAGACTTACAAAGAGACTTAGACTCCCATACAATAATAATGGGAGACTTCAACACTCCACTGTCAACATTAGACAGATCAACGAGACACAAAGTTAACAAGGATATCCAGGAATTGAACTCATCTCTGCACCAAGCGGACCTAATAGACATCTATAGAACTCTCCACCCCAAGTCAACAGCATATACATTCTTCTCAGCACCACATCACACTTATTCCAAAATTGACCACATAATTGGAAGTAAAGCACTCCTCAGCAAATGTAAAAGAACAGAAATTATAACAAACTGTCTCTCTGACCACAGTGCAATCAAACTAGAACTCAGGACTAAGAAATTCAATCAAAACCGCTCAACTACATGGAAACTGAACAACCTGCTCCTGAATGACTACTGGGTACATAACGAAATGAAAGCAGAAATAAAGATGTTCTTTGAATCCAATGAGAACAAAGATACAACATACCAGAATCTCTGGGACACATTTAAAGCAGTATGTAGAGGGAAATTTATAGCACTAAGTGCCCACAAGAGAAAGCAGGAAAGATCTAAAATTGACACTCTAACATCACAATTAAAAGAACTAGAGAGGCAAGAGCAAACACATTCAAAAGCTAGCAGAAGGCAAGAAATAACTAAGATCAGAGCAGAACTGAAGGAGATAGAGACACAAAAAACCCTCCAAAAAATCAATGAATCCAGGAGTTGGTTTTTTGAAAAGATCAACAAAATTGACAGACCGCTAGCAAGGCTAATAAAGAAGAAAAGAGAGAGGAATCAAATAGACGCAATAAAAAATGATAAAGGGGATATCACCACCGACCCCACAGAAATACAAACTACCATCAGAGAATACTATAAACACCTCTACGCAAATCAACTAGAAAATCTAGAAGAAATGGATAATTTCCTGGACGCGTACACTCTTCCAAGACTAAACCAGGAAGAAGTTGAATCCCTGAATAGACCAATAGCAGCCTCTGAAATTGAGGCAACAATTAATAGCCTGCCCACCAAAAAAAGCCCAGGACCAGATGGATTCACAGCTGAATTCTACCAGAGGTACAAGGAGGAGCTGGTACCATTCCTTCTGAAACTATTCCAATCAATAGAAAAAGAGGGAATCCTCCCTAACTCATTTTATGAGGCCAGCATCATCCTGATACCAAAGCCTGGCAGAGACACAACAAAAAAAGAGAATTTTAGACCAATCTCCCTGATGAACATCGATGCAAAAATCCTCAATAAAATCCTGGCAAACCGGATTCAGCAGCACATCAAAAAGCTTATCCACCATGATCAAGTGGGCTTCATCCCTGGGATGCAAGGCTGGTTCAACATTCGCAAATCAATCAACGTAATCCAGCATATCAACAGAACCAAAGACAAGAACCACATGATTATCTCAATAGATGCAGAAAAGGCTTTTGACAAAATTCAACAGCCCTTCATGCTAAAAACGCTCAACAAATTCGGTATTGATGGAACGTACCTCAAAATAATAAGAGCTATTTATGACAAACCCACAGCTAATATCATACTGAATGGGCAAAAACTGGAAAAGTTCCCTTTGAAAACTGGCACAAGACAGGGATGCCCTCTCTCACCACTCCTATTCAACATAGTGTTGGAAGTTCTGGCTAGGGCAATCAGGCAAGAGAAAGAAATCAAGGGTATTCAGTTAGGAAAAGAGGAAGTCAAATTGTCCCTGTTTGCAGATGACATGATTGTGTATTTAGAAAACCCCATCGTCTCAGCCCAAAATCTTCTTAAGCTGATAAGCAACTTCAGCAAAGTCTCAGGATACAAAATTAATGTGCAAAAATCACAAGCATTCTTATACACCAGTAACAGACAAGCAGAGAGCCAAATCAGGAATGAACTTCCATTCACAATTGCTTCAAAGAGAATAAAATACCTAGGAATCCAACTTACAAGGGATGTAAAGGACCTCTTCAAGGAGAACTACAAACCACTGCTCAGTGAAATCAAAGAGGACACAAACAAATGGAAGAACATACCATGCTCATGGATAGGCAGAATCAATATTGTGAAAATGGCCATACTGCCCAAGGTAATTTATAGATTCAATGCCATCCCCATCAAGCTACCAATGAGTTTCTTCACCAAATTGGAAAAAACTGCTTTAAAGTTCATATGGAACCAAAAAAGAGCCCGCATTGCCAAGACAATCCTAAGTCAAAAGGACAAAGCTGGAGGCGTCACGCTACCTGACTTCAAACTATACTACAAGGCTACAGTAACCAAAACAGCATGGTACTGGTACCAAAACAGAGATATAGACCAATGGAACAGAACGGAGCCTTCAGAAATAATGCCACACATCTACAACCATCTGATATTTGACAAACCTGAGAAAAACAAGAAATGGGGAAAGGATTCCCTATTTAATAAATGGTGCTGGGAAAATTGGCTAGCCATAAGTAGAAAGCTGAAACTGGATCCTTTCCTTACTCCTTATACGAAGATTAATTCAAGATGGATTAGAGACTTAAATGTTAGACCTAATACCATAAAAACCCTAGAAGAAAATCTAGGTAGTACCATTCAGGACATAGGCACGGGCAAGGACTTCATGTCTAAAACACCAAAAGCAACGGCAGCAAAAGCCAAAATTGACAAATGGGATCTCATTAAACTAAAGAGCTTCTGCACAGCAAAAGAAACTACCATCAGAGTGAACAGGCAACCTACAGAATGGGAGAAAATTTTTGCAATCTACTCATCTGACAAAGGGCTCATTTCCAGAATCTACAAAGAACTCAAACAAATATACAAGAAAAAAACAAACAACCCCATCCAAAAGTGGGGAAAGGATATGAACAGACATTTCTCAAAAGAAGACATTCATACAGCCAACAGACACATGAAAAAATGCTCATCATCACTGGCCATCAGAGAAATGCAAATCAAAACCACAATGAGATACCATCTCACACCAGTTAGAATGGCAATCATTAAAAAATCAGGAAACAACAGGTGTTGGAGGGGATGTGGAGAAATAGGAACACTTTTACACTGTTGGTGGGATTGTAAACTAGTTCAACCATTATGGAAAACAGTATGGCGATTCCTCAAGGACCTAGAACTAGATGTACCATATGACCCAGCCATCCCACTACTGGGTATATACCCAAAGGATTATAAATTATGCTACTACAAAGACACATGCACACGTATGTTTATTGCGGCACTATTCACAATAGCAAAGACTTGGAATCAACCCAAATGTCCATCAGTGACAGACTGGATTAAGAAAATGTGGCACATATACACCATGGAATACTATGCAGCCATAAAAAAGGATGAGTTTGCGTCCTTTGTAGGGACATGGATGCAGCTGGAAACCATCATTCTTAGCAAACTATCACAAGAAGAGAAAACCAAACACCGCATGTTCTCACTCATAGGTGGGAACTGAACAATGAGCTCACTTGGACTCGGGAAGGGGAACATCACACACTGGGGCCTATCATGGGGAGGGGGGAGGGGGGAGGGATTGCATTGGGGAGTTATACCTGATATAAATGATGAATTGATGGGTGCTGACGAGTTGATGGGTGCAGCACACCAACATGGCACAGATATACATATGTAACAAACCTGCATGTTATGCACATGTACCCTAGAACTTAAAGTATAATAAAAAATAAAAATGAAAAAAAAAAAGAGAAAGTCAAAAACTATTCCCAAACTTTTGTCTTTAGCAGCTGGTTAGGTAGCAAACCTGCCTTGTTCTATTACTATTTCTATATAATCAGTATGCTCTCTGGTTCAACACACATAAGGAGACCGTCACTAACATCTGATTCAACCTATTGCTCACATAGTCAAGGTCCAATTATCCCTCTCTGGGACACACCAGTGAACTTCATTTTCTACTGTCCCTAACAAAACCAATGTCTGAGTAAGAGTTACTTCTATTAACCCATCACAGTCTGGGACCACATTTGGCCAAACTGTCATAGAACACTGCAGCAGTTTATGGTACAGATACTAGAGCTGGAACTCTGAGGTTTGAATCCTGGCTCTGCCACCATGAGAACTTTGGAAAGTTATCCAACATATTTGTTCCTCAGTTTCCTTGCCTATAAACTGATGACGATAAATGTATCCACCTCCTGGGCTATCTTCATAGTAATTGAGTTAATTTAGAGTGCTTAGCACCATGCCTAACTCTCACATAATATGCACAAAAAATTGTTATTTTTGCTGAAGAAGATGATGATATTATTTACATAAACCCAAAGTTCCCAAATGCCGATTGGTGATGAAGTTTTCATCAGTCCACTGGAAAACCGTTAGTGTAACAATTCCAGCTGTCTTTTATTAGGAATGATTGTTCTTTCTCTTGGATTATAGTCTTTCTATTTGGTCAGACAAGTGGTGATAAAAATATCCATTCCTTTATGAAATGATGATGATAGTAAAGAATAGTTGGTTGGATATCTTTTTGATGCCCATAATTACAAAGTAAAAGTTGGCAATCCTTCGCCAACTACCAAAATAAATTTGAAATCTTATCATTGTTTGAAATTTGAAAGTCTGAAAATTCCTGATGAAGATAATAATAGCATGAAGGAGGTGAGTGTCACCAAACTTTTACTGTAGCAAGGAAATGACACCAGACGGTAATTTGAATTCAGAGAAAGAGATGAAATGAAAAGAATCAGAACAGGAGAAGAATAAGAAGGAGCAGGAGGAGGAAAAAGAAAAGAATATGACAAACTGTGCATATGTCTTTATAGTAGAATGATTTACAGTCCTTTGGGTATGTACCCAGTAATGGGATTGTTGGGTCAAATGGCATTTCTAATTATAGATCCTTGAGGAATCGCCACACTGTCTTCCACAATGGTCGAAGTAATTTATACTCCCACCAACAGTGTAAAAGCTTTCCTATTTCTCCACATCCTCTCCACCATCTGTTGTTTCCTAACTTTTTAATAATCGCTATTCTGACTGGTGCGAGATGGTATCTCATTGTGGTTTTGATTTGCATTTCTCTAATGACCAGTGACGATGAGATTTTTTTCATATGTCTTTTTGGCTGCAAAAATGTCTTCTTTTGAGAAGTGTCTGTTCATATCCTTTGCCCACATTTGATGTTTCTGGTTTTTTTTTTCTTTTTTTGAGACGGAATCTCACTCTTGTTCCCCAGTCTGGAGTACAGTGGCACTATCTCGGCTCACTGCAACCTCCACCTCCTGGGTTCAAGCGATTCTCCTGCCTCAGCCTCCCACGTAGCTGGGATTACAGGTACCCGCTACCATGCCCTGCTAATTTTTGTATGCTTAGAAGAGAAGGGGTTTCACCATGTTGGCCAGGCTGGTTTAGAACTCCTGACCTTAGATGATCCGCCCACCGCAGCCTTCGAAAGGGCCGGGATTACAGGCATGAGCCACCTGTTTTTGAAATTGTTCTGTTCAGGGGTTCAAAAGAAGACATGTATGCGACCAACAATTGTATGAAAAAAAAACCCAACATCACTGATCATTAGAGAAATGCAAATCAAAACTGCAATGAGATACCATCTCACACCAGTCAGAACGGCTATTGTTAAAAATATAAAAAGAAGAGATGCTGGTGAGGTTGCAGAGAAAAAGGAACACTTACATACCATTGGTGAGAGTGTAAATTAGTTCAACCATTGTGGAAGACAGCGTGGTGAATCCTCAAAGACCTAAAAGCAGAAATACCATTCGACCCAGCAATCCCATTACTGGGTATATACCCAAAGGAATATAAATCATTCTGTCATAAAGACACATGTACACATGTGTTCACTGCAGCCCTATTAACAATAACAAAGAAAAGGAATCAACCTAAATGCCCATCAATGGTGGACTGGATAAAGCAAATGTGGTACATATATACCATGGAATACTATGCAGCCATAAAAAAGAACAAGATCATGTTCTTTGCAGAAACATAACTGGAGCTGGAGACCATTATCCTTAGCGAACTAACTCAGGAACTGAAAACCAAATACCACGTGTTCTCACTTATAAGTGACAGCTAAATGGTAAGAACACATGGACACATAGAGGAGAACAACACACACTGGGGCCTATGGGAGGATGGAGGGTGGGAAGAGGGAAAGAATCAGGAAAAATAATGGGTACTAGGCTTAATACCCGGGTGATGAAATAATCTGTACAACAAAACCCCAAGACACAAGTTTACCTATATAACAAATCTGCACATGTACCCCTGAACTTACAAGTTACATCAAATACACACGTGTGTGTGTGTGCGCACGCGCGTGCGCGCGTGTGTGTATATATAAGTTAGTGTCAGGTTTGGACGCCCTCAATTGGCAGGCAGAGATGTTCTGTGTGTTTTCCTGTCAATGACAGAAGGACAAGCGGATATTACATTATCTCTGCAACATTTCCTCCCCTAAATAAACACAGCAGTTTGCTTTCCAAGGAAAACTGAGGAGTTGCGACTAGTATCAAATCGTCTTTCAGAAAAAGAGGACTTAGTAAAACAATCTATTAACAAGTACATTCCCATAGTAGTTTCAGGTTTATTTCCCTCTCAGACAGCTGCCCACATTCTTCTAACCCATACTTTACCAATGTGGATAAACACTCCCGAACCCTTTGCTTTGAGAATCGCAGGGTTTTTTGTTTTGTTTTGTTTTGGGTTTTTTTGTTTGTTTGTTTTTGTTTTGTTTTGGTACTGAAAATGGCAGAAGCGAAATAACTGGGTGAAAGAAAAAGATTTGCTCTCTATCTTTCCTGCCCTCAGTACAAAACTGAACTATATTGGCTTCATTTTCTTTTACCTCCCTTAAGAAATACCACCAGTCATAAATATTACAGCTGTCCCCTCGACTCTGGCTGACATTTCATGTAAAATTCATTTTAAAGAACATCCACCTTTTAGTGATTTATAGCCAAAGTGTTAGGGATTTCAGAAAGCAAAAGATTTGAAATACAACCAAACAAAGACCTCACCTTGTCAGTCTTTGTGTGCTCTTTTTCCGGTGGGTGGTGGTGCATTGGAGACTTATTGTTCTGAAATTAGAAACAGAACAGAACAAAACTTCTATGTTCTTATGGAAGGGATTTCACGGTCATTACATGAAAGACAGAAAGGAAAATGCCTGCCTGCCTGCTGTGCTATCAACCTGAAGGATGAATTTTTCGGTATGGCGGGGGAACACCATCTCTTAAAGGGAACTCCAAGTATAACTAAAGACACAACTATAGCAAACAGTGGAAATTTGCCCAAAAGTTATTTTAGCAGAGAAAATCAAAGTAGACAGTCAGGGCTGAAAAATCGAGAGAGAACAGAAACTAAGTCTAAGGACTCCTTGTTTCCAGTTTGTATGCTAAATCAGGTAACTTCTGGTCTATCAGTCAGTCTCCCTAGACCACAGTCCTCACTTGTAGAATGCATATCATCAAATTAACCTCTCTTGTGCTGTATAGAATTGTTTAAAAAGGAAAAAAGGCATAAACACCCAAAAACCTATAGAAAGATGCTGTGTCATATGTGGAAGCTCTCAGCAATACTAATGCATACCTAAGAGTAATTTGGGGTGTCATGGGAGCAATGATATTTTCATACACACATACTCATCCACTCTCTCACCCTTTATTAAGAGCCAAATGAGCTATATTTAGAATGTCCCCAAATCAGTGGCTATGAATGTACTCTCACATAACCTTTTTAACCTTGACTTGACTGTCACTTTAAATATTTAGCCATTAAAAAAGCACTTGAACACCTGCAGTACAAAGAAAACGTTTCATTTCCCTACTACAAAGGCAATCAAGCAAATTTAAATAAATCACCTCAATGTATCTCCAGCAATGGGCCAGCTGCCTGGTTATTTGTCCCTGACTTGCCATTAGATTTAACTTATCCCCACCTGGTAGATTTATCTAACAAAAGCACAATGTGTTGTTGACATTCTTTGGAGTAAGGAGAACACTGGAAAAATGATAGGAGGATGATGGGGCAAACAGGAAAGTGACTTTTGCTGTAGCTAACAGAGAATCTCTGTTTATACCAATTCACAGTATGTTCCCCGCCCCTCTTAACCCCCATCCCTCTCTCCACATCATTTTCTATCCCCCACATACTTCTAACAGAATGCCATGGTGCCATGGTTCTCTCAGTTAGGACCCCCAAAAGCGACAATAGCATCACGTTGGAACTTATTAGAAATACAGATTCTCAGGCCCTACCCCAAACCTCTGAAATCAGAAACTGTGGGTGGAACCCAGAAATCAGTGGTTTAACTATCCCTTTAGGTGATTCTAATTCACACTCAAGTTTGGGAACTGCTCCTGTAGTGAAAGATAATCACACCTGTTTGTAGTCTTCTTTCTGGAAAGGTCACATTCAGTTTACCAGAACCATCAGAAGTCATCTTAGTTTGGGGAATTTTGTTTGCATTTCTAAAGCAGTTATGAACCTACCCAGACAGCTAAAGCTGTGCAGGTTATGCAGGGTTTGGGGTCTTTTCCTGTTTTTATAATTTAACCATCATATACACTACACAGAGACATCAGCGGCCCCCATGAAATGAAAGGAAACTGACTGAGATCATCACATGTCCTCTGTCTGAACATAAGCACAAAAGAATTTCTTCAGGACCTTGCCCACTTAAGCATCTTCTAGCCAATGTGTGAGCCTGGGAAGGGAGGGAGAGTGGAAGGCTAGTACTCTGGAGAACCTGTCCCATTCACAGGCGTCACCTAGTGGGCACTGCTGAAAGGGAAGTGGCCGGGGAGGCATTCACCACACGCCTGACGTCCAGGGCCCCAGCTGCAACTGCTGAGACCTCGTTTTGCAGCAAAAACATCACAGGGCTGGGAGGATGGGCTATTCCGACCACAAAAAGAGGCTGGGGAATCTAATCAAATGGCGCTGAGTTACTCTAATGTAAGCTGGGAAGAGAAAAAGTACGTTTAAAAAGGCACTTGCTTAAAGTACTACATTTAAAAGCAAAATCTGAGAAGTTTATCATACCCTGACTTTTGGATTTCAGAGGCAGAACTATCAAAGTAAAGACACACATCTCTGGTCTGGCTCTAGCCAAATGATGCAGCCCTGGCTTTATATCAGTGTTTGTCCTGTAAAAGATAGCCAGATTGGGTTGTCGGCTTTGTTCTTGACTTTCTTAGAACGCTGTGATTCCCCCGGGGTGCCCTGATGTGGGTAGTAATTCATGACTCCTAAACCCCTGTGACCCTAAACCGTGGTCTCCACCTTCTGCCTTTCTCTTTGGTTCTGATGCTGGCTCCAGCTGACGTCCAGACCTCTCCTTCTCCTGACTCACTGGTGCTATAAACTCAGCTTTACAGTACCACTCAGACTCCACTCAAGTCATGTGAAAGAGGGCAGAACTGTCTTGGGTGATACAGCACTGTTTTATATGAAACTCTGGGACAACTCTCACTTGCAAAGGTAAAGAGAGGACTTATACACAGTAAGATGCAAGCGTGATGAATCAGGATGTTTTACTGTGTGCACTGCAGCTGTGTCACTGGGGATAGTCATGTTGAATATAAGGATGGCATATCATACACACACATTTAATTTTCCATGCTTGCAAAATTCTACTCTCCCTCCCTCAAACCTGGAGCTTAGAATGGAAGTATACTGACGTCTTAATGGTCTGAGAATTTTTTTTAATACTCGAAAGAAAAACAACTTTTTAAAAACTTTCCAAAAGAGGCAGTTGAATGTTAGCAAGCTAAAAAATTAGAGTTATGAGAAACTATTATTGGGAGACAGGGTGGCTCCCTGCATAGAGAGAATTCTAGAATAGATCAGTAGGAAACCTAGAAAACAAGCTGTGGCCCAAAGTGCCTCACACTTTACTGAAAAGAGTACAGGCCTTGAAGACAGGTGGAACTGAGTTCAAATTCCAGCTGTATGCTTACTTGGGAAAATGTCTTTCCCCCTCTTAGCTTCAGTTTCCTTATTTCTAAAATGAGGAGAAAAATCTATCTTGCAGCACTGTTAATAGGAATAGTAGGTGCTCAATTAATGCTATCTTTTATATTTTGTGTTAAATATCGAATATTACAGAATGTGTTATCTATTATAAACATTAAAATAGACATAAAAGAAATAGTTGTCTTAACAGCATGAGGAAAAGCATACCAGTGGTATTTTCAAAATGTCATGTGTGCCTATCCCCACCGCCCCCCGCCCCCCGCCCCCATAGCTATTAGCTGTTCTTTTTATGGTCTGAAGTCTTCCCAGTCAGCCAGACTAGCTGATTAGCACTTTAAGGAGAGGTCCCTGTTTTATTCCTTGGACCAGCAGAAGTCACAGAAGAGGTTTCAAAGACAGACCTTGCTTCAGTTTTGAACTCTCCGATTCCTGGACAACTTGTCCCCTAGTGTTTTTCTAACCTTTCGCCTGGTTTCTGACCCAGCGCCTCATTTTAAGCACAAGGGTCGGTGTGTTCTTTGCTTTCTAATGGATGGCTTCTGAGTACCTCCGGGCCCAACCTACTCCTGGGTCTAGCCTCCAGCCTTTCATTCCCAACCTTGCCTAAGTTCTCCCCATACTGAATCCAGGCACTGCCTCTGTCCAGGGTCTCAAAGGGATATGACTCAGAGGTGCCCAAGCTCTGCCCTCATGCTGAAGGGACAGTAGACAACAGAGGACAGGGTGGGAGAAAGGATCCTCGGAGAGAAAAGAAAGATTATGAAGTCAGGGACATAGGAGACAAATCTCCCCTCTTTGGGGCCTGCTAGTATGGTGACGGTGAAAGTTAACCTGACTCCAACACCAATAAGACAGCAGGTTACACTGGGAGTCTACCATTTGAGACTAAAACATTGTCCATTTGTTAAAGAGTGCAAAGCTATGCACTCTGCACAGGTGTGTTGAGTTTTCAGGACACTGTGGGGGGATGTCTTAAGGAACACAAAAATGGCTGTTTCTTTTCTCTCCACATTCACTTGCCCCATCTCTCCCCTCTCTCCATCAATCTCCTCCAGCAAAAAAATTCACTTATGTGTCCTTGGAGCCATTTATATGGTGCCAAGTCCACATGGTCAAATGAAACCATCTGGTTCATAGTAATGAAAGAGGCCTGTTCTCAGCACTGCAGGATAGAGCAAGGGAAGGAGGAGAACTGGCCTATGCCCAAGAGATGTTTGCAACATACCAGAGACATGTGATCAGCTTAAATATGAGTGACAGCACAAAGTAAGGAGCTGGTACTTTACATGAGACCAATTATACTTGTGCAGCTATTAACCCCAACGGCAACTGTTCTCAAAGTGTAGCCCCCAGACCAGCAGCATCAGCATCAACTGAGAGCTTGCTAAAAAGGCAAAAATTCTCAACCTCCTCCCAGACCTACTAAACCAGAAATTTGGGGCAAAGGGAGAAGGAGGGGTGAGCAATCTGTGTTTTAACAAGCCTTCTAGGTGATTCTGATGACCACTAAACTTTAAAACCCAATGTTCTACAGCAGTTTCTCAATCTTGACACTATTGACATTGGGGGCCAGATAATTATTGTTGTGGGTGTTGTTCTGTATACTGTAGGATGTTTGGCAGCATCCTTGGCCTCTATCCCCTAGATGCCAGTAGCAACCCACCCCCGAGCTGTTACAATAAAGATATCTTCAGACATTGCAAAATGTCCCCTAGTTGAGAACTATTGCCTTATGGTAAACCGTTCCCTACTGTGGTTGGATTAGGAACACTATCATTATACAGAGTATCAATAATGGTACCCAACAAATGAGCATGGAGTTGACTACAATACTCCAAGGAGACAGAAATATGCAAAGGCCCTCAAAGGACATCAAATGAACCCGCACTCCTAGAAAAGCTCTAGTTCCCAGTTATCTTTGAAATACGGGATTACAGGTGACTATTCTTTTCTTCTCTGTAGGCTTTTGGTTTGTTTTGTATTCCAAATGTTCCATTCCATACATGTATTATAATCATAAAAGAACAGAGAACTTAAAAGAAATAAAAGATAAATGACATTGGAATTTTCACCCAAATAGCTCTTTCTTTACTTCAATTTAACAAGAAAGGATGACTACTGAATGACATTTGTGCTTTCTTGCCAAATCTGCTCTCATCCAACATCTAAAAGAATAACATTTGCACATAGTGCTTTATAATAAATTACCCAGTGCTTTCACATACATTCTCTTGTTTGATTATCTCCACAATCCTTTAAAAGCACTTGGATCCCCAGGTTCCCTCTACTTGTAAGTTTCAGATCTTTGAACTTTAAAGTCAGATGATCATTCCAACCAATTTTTGCACCTAAGACCAGAACCACTTTCTCCATTACAACAACTAAAATTCTTGGTTGCACAGCTGCTAGAACAGACCTACACCCTAGGCCATTGCTAAACAAAGCCTAGTTCAAGACCAACAGCATCATGTCACCCAGGAGCTGGTTAGAAATGTAGGATCTGAGGGCCACTCTGGACCTAGTTAGTCAGAATCGTTATGTTAGCAAGGTCCTCCATACAATTCATATGCACATTTAAAGTTTTAAGATCACTGACTTGGACCACTGAGCTGGTCATCATATAAAGGCTAGAATCAACACTTTATTCATTTTTATGTTTCCTAATGCATTGCACCATTTGGCACTTTTTCAATGTATTAGTTCCTCACTGCTGCTGTGACAAATTACCACATGCTTAGTGGTCCATCTCAGGATCACTAGTTTAATCACATCCTCACAGTCCCCTTTGTCATGTAAGGGGCGGGTTCCAAGATTTAGGGCACAGGTATCTTGGTAGGGTCAGGGGGATCGTTATTCTCTCTATGACACTTAATAAATGTTTGCTGAATTGGATTCAAATGGGCTAAACTGATCTACAGTGGTTTACTTCTCCCCAGACTCCTGTGTTCTTGGGAATGTCATCTCCTTTCTAGGCACTCAGTGCTTCCTGTAAGTCAGTCTCTTTCCCTGTCACTGTCTACTTTTCCATTTTCCCCTCTGAGCTACAGCACCCGACACTGGCTCCCTTCTCCTGCCTGCCATTCACACCTGTCAATTCTATATTTAGCAAGACTATTAGTGTCAGCTCTCATTTCCTCCCACTCCCACCTCATCTGCCCAGACCTGTCCACTAACCACTGCATATATTTCCCTCTTTCACTCCCTTCTTTCCTCTGTCTTCCCCTATGCCTGAGGCCACCTGCCTGCCACCTGTTGGCCCAGCTACCACCCTGCCTTCCTTCAAGTCTTCCTGAATAGTCACTTTTTCAAGAAGATTTTGAATGTTACTTTCCTGTTAAGACATCATTTCTTTTTCCTTTTGTGTCCTGTGTTACAGACACAAAAAATGAAAAAGATAAGCCACAAATAAATATACTATTTTCTCTTGTCACAGCACGTTTCCAAGGAGCCTGCTTCATTAATGCCTCTACCTTGTGGTGAGTAGATTAAGAGAATCATTAACCCCTGGTTGAGAACACAGACTGAAAAAAAATTTCCATGCGGCAGCAGCCAAAGTTTATTTTCAAGTTTAACCTCTCCATGTGTTTTTGTCGTGAATCAGTCCATCTGATTTGCATAATCACCACATACTGGTTAAAGACAACAGGACATCAGAAAGGCTGGGATTTTGACTGGGAAATACGAAAAGCATATGCCACATCCTGAGAGGGACCAAGTATAAGGACAAGCTACAGAAACATAGGGGATAAAATGGTAGGATTCAAAAGAGACACAAAGGAAAAGAGAATCACTATTATTATACCTACAAAGTAGGACTGAAACTACCTCTCTCAGGGCAACTCAGAGAAACAACTGAACAGGAGTGAAAGCACTCCGAAGCTTCAATCTGCCATACACATTGAAACACTAGTCATAACAATAGCCACAAAAAAGAGCATTCAATGATATAAAAGGAATAAGAGAACTCAGAAAGACTAATAATTTTGCCCATGATTGCCTCACCATCTTACTCTGAACTCCTTAGGTACAGAAAAAAATTATTAAACTGGGGAAGACTATAAGGTAGCAAGGAACTCAAATGAAGTATTTCTAAGCTAGGAACTTCCAGGAACTAGAGACAACTCTGGACACGGAAGCATAAGCAGAAAATTGCTGAGAATATCTGGAGAAATTTCCTTTCCTAACAGAGACCCTGACCTTTGCTCCTTGTCTTTTTCTCTGTACACCTTCAAGAGAAGCCATTCAGATGTAATGGCTGGACTTGCAGCAGCCATGTTACACAAGTGAAAGGTCAAGGAAATCGCAGACCTCAGTATTGAAATCCTTGAGCCACTGAGTCAATAGCAGTAACTTTATCTCTGTAAGACTCTTGTTGCATGAAATAAAAAGCAAGGCTTCAACTGTTTAAGCAAACATTATTATGTCTGTTCATTGAGTTTTCTCTTCCTTGCAGCCAAACAGAAATCCTTTCTGAAGCCTCAAAGAGAAGTTAGAATTGTTTCTGGACAAATTTGTGCTTTAGGTAAAATGAGTCTTTGACATCTTCCCAACTTAACTCTCAAAGTCTCTCTTCTTTTTTTTTTTTTTTTTTTTTATTATACTTTAAATTCTAGGGTACATGTTCACAATGTGTAGGTTTGTTACATATGTATACATGTGCCATCTTGGTGTGCTGCACCCATTAACTCGCCATTTACATTAGATATTTCTCTTAATACTATCCCTCCCCTCTTCCACCACCCCACAACAGGCCCCCAGTATGTGATGTTCCCCATCCTGTGTCCAAGTGTTCTCATTGTTCAATTCCCACCTATGAGTGAGAACGCACAGTGTCCCTCTCCTTCTTAATATTTCCTCCTCATTGACTCACTTCTCAGGATGCCCAAGTCCCAGAAATTTTAGTGCAGTCCTGAAAAGTAGTGCATCCCTGGATTCCATGGCCTATCTCAGGAGGCTTCTCTACCCTCATATGATTAAATTAGCCTCCAGCATTTCACAGTGCTTAACAACTGTGTGAAATTATTTAACATAGTATCTCATTGCTAAAACAAGTCTGTAGAATGGTAATTTTCAAAGTGTGGTCCTTGGCCTGGCAACATCAGCATAATCTGCAGAAATGCAATTCTCAGGGCCCACCCAATACCCATTGAATCAGAAACTGAGGGAGGGTGCAGCAATATGTGCTTTAACAGGCTCTACAGGTGACTCAGACGTGCACTAAAGTTTGCGAGCCACTGCTGTATGGTACTATGTATATCTTTCAGATAAAGAAACTGAAGAACTTGAGGATTGTATTGATCCATAGTGAGGTGTTAGAGATAGTCCTCTGACTCCAAGCTCAGGGCTGTTTTTACCATACATGAATACTTTCCATCCAGTCATACCTGTTGATTGTCTCATTCTAGACAGAGTTGTCATTTTGAGAGAAAAAAAATTCTTGCAAACTCATTGACTCTAGAATATTAGTAACTGATAATATTTTGTTTTTCCATAAGGGAATTTGCACTTAAAATAAATACAAATCACAAGATGTCACCTCATACCTATTAAGACGGCTGCTTCCAAAAAAGAAAACATAAAATAACAAGTGTTGGTAAAGATGTGGAGAAATTAGGATTCTTGTATACTGCTGGTAGTAGGAATATAAAATGGAACAGCTGCTATAGAAAGCACTACGGCAGTTCCTCAAAACTTACAAAGAGAATTGCCATCTAGCAGTTCCACTTCTGGACATACACTCGAAAGCATTGAAAACAGGAACACAAATATTTGTACACCAATGTTCATAGCAGCATTATTCACAATAATCAGCAGGTAGACATAACCCACATGTCCACCAGAAAATGAAGATAAATAGATAAACATATTGTGGTATATACATACAATGGAATATTATTTAGGCTTAAGAAGAAAGAAAATTCAGACACATGCTACAGCATAGGTGAATCTTGAGGACATTGTGCAAAGGTGAAATAAACCAGTAACAAAAGGATACATATTGTATGATTTCACTTACATGAGGTCCTGTCCCTAGAGCAGTCAAATCCATAGAGACAGAAAACAGAATGGTGGTTGACAGGGTCTTGGGGAGGGGGAATTGGAGAGTTATTGTTTAATGGATACAGAGTTCCAGTTTTGAAAGATGAAAAGTTTTGTAAATGAACAGTAGTGATGGTAGCACAACAATGTTAATGTACTTCATGCCAATGAATTGGACAAGTGGCCCATGAAGAGTATGGAGTTTACAGTACTGGCCTGTCCCTATACAGTTGAAAACTCGAGTATAACTTTTGACTACCCCCAAACTTCACTACAAATAGACTATTGTTGACTAGAAGCCTTACCAATAACATAAAGTCTATTAACATATATTTTGTATGTCATATGTATTATATACTGTATTCTTACAATAAAGAAAGCTAGAGAAAAGAAAACGTCATTAAGAAAATCATCAGGGAGGGTGGTTCCAAGATGACTGAATAGGAAGAGCTCCAGTCTACAGCTCCCAGCGTAAGCGACATAGAAGATGGGTGATTTCTGCATTTCCAACTGAGGTACCGGGTTCATCTCAGTGGGGCTTCTCAGACAGTGGGGGCAGGACAGTGGGTGCAGTCCACCAAGCACAAGCTGAAGCATGGCAAGGCATCACCTCACCTGGGAAGCACAAGGGGTTAGGGAATTCCCTTTCCTAGCCAAGGGAAGCAGTGACAGAAGGCACCTGGAAAATCAGGTCACTCCCACCCTAATACTGTCTTTTCCAATGGTCTTAGCAAATGGCACACCAGGAGATTATATCCTGTGCCTGGGTCAGTGGGTCCCACGTCCATGGAGCCTTGCTCATTGCTAGCACAGCAGTCTGAGATCAAACTGCAAGGTGGCAGTGAGGCTGGGGAAGGGGCGCCCACCATTGCTGAGGCTTGAGTAGGTAAACAAAGCGGGGGGGGAATTTGAACTGGGTGGAGCCCACCTCAGCTCAAGGGGGCCTTCCTGCCTCTGTAGACTCCACCTCTGGGGACAGGGAATAGCTGAACAAAAGGCAGCAGAAACCTCTGCAGACGTAAATGTGCCTGTCTGACAGCTTTGAAGAGAGTAGTGGTTCTCCCAGCATGGAGTTAGAATGGACAGACTGCCTCCTGAAGTGGGTCCCTGACCCCCAAGTAGCTTAACTAGGAGGCACCCCCCAGTAGGGGCAGACTGACACCTCACATGGCCCGGTACCCCTCTGAGACAAAGTTTCCAGAGGAACGATCAGGCAGCAATATTTGCTGTTCAGCAATATTCACTCTTCTGCAGCCTCCGCTGCTGATACCCAGGCAAACAGGGTCTGGATGGACCTCCAGCAAACTCCAACAGACCTACAGCTGAGGGTACTGACTGTTAGAAGGAAAACTAACAAACAGAAAGGACATCCACACCAAAATCCCATCTGTAAGTCACCATCATCAAAGACCAAAGGTAGATAAAACCACAAAGATGGGGAAAAAGACAGAGCAGAAAAGCTGAAAATTCTAAAAATCAGAGCCTCTCTCCCCCTCCAAAGGAACTCACCTCCTCGCCAGCAATGGAACAAAGCCGGATGGAGAAAGGCTTTGATGAGTTGAGAGAAAAAGGCTTCAGGTGATGAAACTTCTCCGAGCTAAAGGAGGAAGTTTGAACCATGGCAAAGAAGCTAAAAACCTTGAAAAATGATTAAATGAATGGCTAACTAAAATAACCAACGTAGAGAAGTCCTAAAATGACCTGATGGAGCTAAAAACCATGGCACAAGAACTTCGTGATGAATGCACAAGCTTCATAGCCGATTTGATCAACTGGAAGAAAGGGTATCACTGACTGAAGATCAAATGAATGAAATGAAGCAAGAAGAGAAGTTTAGAGAAAAAAGAATAAAAAAAACAAAGCCTCCAAGAAATATGAGACTATGTGAAAAAACCAGATCTACATCTGATTGGTGTACCTGAAAATGACGGGGAGAATGGAACCAAGTTGGAAAACACTCTGCAGGACATTATCGAGGAGAACTTCCCCAACCTAGCAAGGCAGGCCAACATTCAAATTCAGGAAATACAGAGAACACCACAAAGATATTCCTCAAGAAGAGCAACTCCAAGACACATAATTGTCAGATTCACCAAAGTTGAAAAGAAGGAAAAAATGTTAAGGGCAGCCAGAGAGCAAGGTCGAGTTACCCACAAAGGGAAGCCCATCAGACTAACAGCGGATCTCTCAGCAGAAACTCTACAAGCCAGAAGAGAGTGGAGGCCAATATTCAACATTCTTAAAGAAAACAATTGTCAACCTAGAATTTCATATCCAGCCAAACTAAGCTTCATAAGTGAAGGAGAAATAAAATCATTTACAGACAAGCAAATGCTGAGAGATTTTGTCACCACCAGGCCTACCCTACAGAGATCCTGAAGGAAGCACTAAACATGGAAAGGATCAACCGGTACTAGCCATTGCAAAAACATGCCAAATTGTAAAGACCATTGATGCTAGGAAGAAACTGCATCAACTAGCAAGCAAAATAATCAGCTAGTATCATAATGACAAGGTCAAATTCACACATAACAATATTAACCTTAAATGTAAATGGACTAAATTCTCCAATTAAAAGACACAGACTGGCAAACTGGATAAAGAGTCAAGACCCATCAGTGTGCTGTATTCAGGAGACCCATCTAACATGCAGACGCACATAGAGACACACAAAATAAAGGGATGGAGGAAGATCTACCAAGCAAATGGAAAACAAAAAAAGGCAGGGGTCGCAATCCTAGTCTCTGATAAAACAGACTTTAAACCAACAAAGATCAAAACAGACAAAGAAGGCCATTACATAATGGTAAAGGAATCAATTCAACAAGAAGAACTAACTAT
The DNA here is from genome assembly GCF_002776525.5 of Piliocolobus tephrosceles. Taxonomy (NCBI): domain Eukaryota; kingdom Metazoa; phylum Chordata; class Mammalia; order Primates; family Cercopithecidae; genus Piliocolobus; species Piliocolobus tephrosceles. The sequence goes on along the minus strand of NC_045447.1, from coordinate 81,338,408 downwards.
CCTAAATATATATGCACCCAATACAGGAGCACCCAGATTCATAAAGCAAGTCCTTAGAGTCTTACAAAGAGACTTAGACTCCCACACGATAATAATGGGAGGCTTTAACACCCTGCTGTCAACATTAGACAGCTCAAAGAGACAGAAAGTTAACAAGGATATCCAGGAATTGAACTCAGTTCTGCACCAAGCAGACCTAATAGATATCTGCAGAACTCTCCACCTTAAATCAACAGAATATACATTCTTCTCAGCACCACAGCACACTTATTCCAAAATTGAACACATACTTGGAAGTAAAGCACTCTACAGCAAATGTAAAAGAACAGAAATTATAACAAACTGTCTCTCAGACCACAGTGCACTCAAACTAGAACTCAGGATTAAGAAACTCACTCAAAACTGCTCAACTACATGGAAACTAAACAACCTGCTCCTGAATGATACTGGGTACATAATGAAATGAAGACAGAAATAAAGATGTTCTTTGAAACTAACGATAACAAAGACACAACATACCAGAATCTCTGGGACACATTTAAAGCAGTGCGTAGAGGGAAATTTATAGCACTAAATGACCACAAGAGAAAGCAAGAAAGATCTAAAATTGACATCCTAACATCACAATTAAAAGAACTAGAGAAGCAAGAGCAAACATGTTCAAAAGCTAGTAGAAGGCAAGAAATAACTAAGATCAGAGCAGAACTGAAGAAGATAGAGACACAAAAAAAACCTTCAAAAAATCAATGAATCCAGGAGGTGATTTCTTAAAAACATCAACAAAATTGATAGACCACTCGCAAGACTAATAAAGAAGAAAAGAGAGAAGAACCAAATAGATGCAATGAAAAATGATACAGGGGATATCACCTCTGATCCCACAGAAATACAAACTACCATCAGAGAATACTATAAACACCTCTAGCAAATAAACTAGAAAATCTAGAATAAATGGATAAATTCCTGGACACATACACCCTCCCAAGACTAAACCAGGAAGAAGTTGAATCCCGGAATAGACCAATAACAGGCTCAGAAATTGAGGCTATAATTAATAGCCTACCAACCAAAAAAAAGTCCAGGACCAGATGGATTCACAACCGAATTCTACCAGAGGTACAAGGAGGAGCTGGTACCATTCCTTCTGAAACTATTTCAATCAAAAGAAAAAGAGCGAATCCTCCCTAGCTCATTTTATGAGGCCAGCATCATCCTGATACCAAAGTCTGGCAGAGACACAACCAAAAAAAGAGAATTTTAGACCAATATCCCTGATGAACATTGATGCAAAAATCTTCAATAGAATACTGGCAAACCAAATCCAGCAGCACATCAAAAAGCTTATCCACCATGATCAAGTGGGCTTCATCCCTGGAATGCAAGACTGGTTCAACATATGCAAATCAATAAATGTAATCCAGCATATAAATAGAACCAAAGACAAAAACCACATGATCATCTCAATAGATGCAGAAAAGGCCTTTGACAAAATTCAACAGCCCTTCATGCTAAGAACTCTCAATAAATTCAGTAATGATGGGATGTATCTCAAAATAATAAGAGCTATCTATGACAAACCCACAGCCAATATCATCCTGAATGGGCAAAAATTGGAAGCATTCCCTTTGAAAACTGGCACAAGACAGGGATGCCCTCTCTCACCACTCCTATTCAACATAGTGTTGGAAGTTCTGGCCACGACAATCAGGCAGGAGAAAGAAATAAAGGGTATTCAATTAGGAAAAGAGGAAGTCAAATTTCCCCTGTTTTCAGATGACATGATTGTATATTTAGAAAACCCCACCATCTCAGCCCAAAATCTCCTTAAGCAGATAAGCAACTTCAGCAAAGTCTCAGGATACAAAATCAATGTGCAAAAATCGCAAGCATTTTGATACACCAATAACAAACAAACAGAGCCAAATCATGAGTGAACTCCCATTCACAATTGCTTCAAAGAGAATAAAACACCTAGGAATCCAACTTACAAGGGATGTGAAGGACCTCTTCAAGGAGAACTACAAATCACGGCTCGGTGAAATAGAAGAGGACACAAACAAATGGAAGAATATACCATGCTCATGGATGGGAGGAAACAATATCATGAAAATGGGCATACTGCCCAAGGTAATTTATAGATTCAATGTCATCCCCATTAAGATACCAATGACTTTCTTCACAGAATTGGAAAAAACTGCTTTAAAGTTCATATGGAACCAAAAGAGAGCCCGCATTGCCAAGACAATCCTAAGTCAAAAGAACAAAGCTGGAGGCATCATGCTACCTGGCTTCAAACTATACTACAAGGCTACAGTAACAAAAACAGCATGGTACTGGTACCAAAACAGAGATATAGACCAATGGAACAGAACAGAGCCCTCAGAAATAATACCACACATCTACAACCATCTGATCTTTGACAAACCTGACAAAAACAAGAAATGGGGAAAGGATTCCCTATTCAATAAATGGTGCTGGGAAAACTGGCTAGCCATATGTGAAAGTTGAACCTGCATCCTTTCCTTACATCTTATACAAAAATTAATTCAAGATGGATTAGAGACTTAAATGTTAGACCTAAAACCAGAAAAACCCTAGAAGAAAACCTAGGCAATACCATTCAGGACACAGGCATGGGCAAGAACTTCATGTCTAAAACACCAAAAGCAATGGCAACAAAAGCCAAAATTGACAAATGGGATCTAATTAAACTAAAGAGCTTCTGCACAGCGAAAGAAACTAACCATCAGAGTGAACAGGCAACCTACAAGATGGGAGAAAATTTTCACAATCTACTCATCTGACAAAGGGCTAATATCCAGAACCTACAAAGAACTCAAACACATTTACAAGAAAAAAACAAACAAACAAAAAGTGGGCGAAGGATGTGAACAGACACTTCTCAAAAGAAGACATTTATGCAGCCAACAGACACAGAAAAAATGCTCATCATCACTGGCCATCAGAGAAATGCAAATCAAAACCACAATAAGATACCATCTCACACCAGTTAGAATGGCAATCATTAAAAAGTCAGGAAACAACAGGTGCTGGAGAGGATGTGGAGAAATAGGAACACTTTTACACTGTTGGTGGGACTGTAAACTAGTTCAACCATTGTGTAAGACAGTGTGGCGATTCCTCAAGGATCTAGAACTAGAAATACCATTTGACCCAGCCATCCTATTACTGGTATAAACCATGGAATACTATGCAGCCATAAAAAGGATGAGTTCATGTCCTTTGTAGGGACATGGATGAAGCTGGAAACCATCATTCTCAGCAAACTATCACAAGGACGAAAAACTAAACACTGCATGTTCTCACTCATAGGTAGGAACTGAACAATGAGAACACTTGGACACAGGAAGGGGAATATGACACACCGGAGCCTGTTGTCGGGTGGAGGAAGGGTGGAGGGATAGCACTGGGAGATATACCTAATGTAAATGATGAGTTAATGGGTGCAGCACACCAACATGGCACATGTGTACATATGTAACAAACCTGCACGTTGTGCACATGTACCCTAGAACTTAAAGTATAATAAAAAAAGAAAGAAAGAAAGAAAATCATCAGGAAGAGAAAATACATTTACAGTACTGTACTGTATTTATCAATACTCTACGTTATCTGTTTATAAGATCTGACACAGCAGGCAACCACAGCTGCAGACCTCAATCTATAGTACACATCAAGCAGTTCAGCATTTTCTTGTAAAGTCATGACTTTTCTCTGCTTCTTGGGAGCATTTCAGGCATCACTAGTAGCACTTTGCATGGGTCCCATGGTGTTGTTCAAGGTTTATAGTATTGTCATTATAAAATGAAAATAAAGCTTTTAGGCCCTCAGGCAGAATGAAATGGACTACCTGTGGCAAGAGACCCCAGAAAACCTTTTAAGCTATATTCTACAGCTATGGCAAGGCAAGAGGTCAGTCATGCCTCAACGCTCACTTATCTCAATAACCACCTGAAGACTTTCCTACAATTAAAGAAAAACCAGTTCCTAAAAAACTGTATCTGGAAGATATAAAAAACTATATCTGGAAGACTTCTCCTGCAACCTCGACAGACTATCTGACATTGTGGTCCACCTCCCTCCTGCCTGTATCAAAGTTTCACCCTTACACCTGGCAAGCCTTACAAAGCATTCCATCCTAATAACTGTCCACCAACCGCAGACAGATTCTGACCAGTTTACAGAAACTGCACACTAAGTGCCTTTATGCCCTGTGTTTCACCTTTTGGTGTACAGAGCCTAATTTTACTGTATTTGAATGTTAATTCTCCACCTTAAAGTGAACATGGGCTGTATGCAATATATGTGTATTCACTATGCATGTGTTAGACTTCCTCATAAATATTAACAAGATGCTCCTATAACCTACTGAATATATGTATAGCTAATCTTATTAGGCATAAATCTCAGCATCTCTCCCTTTTGTCTCTGAAGTGCCTGCTTTTGGTTTTGGCCAGAGATTCCTCTTTCCCGTCTGCAGGTTCTAACCCTTTATAAGAAATAAAGTTGGCTGGGTGCGCTGGCTCACGCCTGTAATCCCAGCACTTTGGGAGGCCGAGGTGGGAGGATCACGAGGTCAGGAGTTCAAGACCATCCTGGCCAATACAGTGAAACCCTGTCTCTATTAAAAATACAAAAATTAGCTGAGTTTGGTAGTGTGTGCCTGTAGTCCCAGTTACTCAGGAGGTTGAGGCAGGAGAATCGCTTAAACCCAGGAGGTGGAGGTTGCAGTGAGCCAAGATCGCGCCACTATACTCCAGCCTGATAACAGAGCAAGACTCCATCTAATAATTAATCAATAAATAAGTAAACAAGTTCTCCTTTCTCTAAATTTATAGATCTTATGGTTTTAAGTTGGCACAATGAACACAATGAAAGTTACACAAGAACCAAGAAAGATCACTTTTTACTGCTATATGAAATTTACTGGAGAGGTGAAATGCTCACACGGAGATGATTAGCATCACATGGTGCTTTAAGCAGATACTTGCAATATTTGAGCAACAAGAGGTGGCTACGAAATTATTACAATAGTACAGTATGTACTACAGTTAATTTTATGCAGCTATGATTTAATACTGCATCTTTATGTTTGTTTACATTTCTCTAGACTGTAAATGGTACCATATATGGTCTGTGTTTGTATGTGTGAGTTTGGATTAATTTTAACTTTTTATAATAGATTTGTATATATTATATGGTAGTGCATGATAAAACAGACTGATATCTACATATATTTATGCATTCATGGTATACCTTTTTCTTAATTTTTTCAATATTTCTAGTCTATAGGAATTCATTTGCAAGTTTTTTCAAATTGTCACAAATCTCCAAAAAATTGTCTAATGTATTTACTGGAAAACAAATCCACATGTAAGTGGATCTGTGTAGTTCAAACCTGTGTTGTTTAAGGGTCTACTGGATAATTTTAAAAAGTTAAACTGGTAAATTTTATTTTATATATATTTTACCACAATTTTTCAAATGTATTTTAAACAACAAAGAAAAGAAACCCAACCCAACTTGTAACATTCCTATTCACTTCTGATAGGCAAGATATTAGAGATAATACAATCGGGGTGACTTTCTTGCTACCACTCAAACATATCCCAAAAGTAATCCTGAACTCCATACAGAATTTTGGAACACAGTTGGAAATTAAACTAAAGAGTAAATGTTTTTCAATCTCCACCAGTTCAGGGTATTATACAGGGGTGATTTCTTTTTTTTTTTTTTTT